>NW_011948453.1:731848-785316 GCF_000503995.2 Ceratosolen solmsi marchali
GGCATATCTGTTACATATCCCATTCCTCCCAAAATTTGAATACATTGATGCGTACAAAATGTCGCGGCTTCTGATGCTGATAATTTTGCCATTGCGGCTTCCTATATTTAAATATAAAAATTTGAAATATTTTTAATAACCAATAGTTATTTAATTCTTGTAAGTTTTTACATAATATAATAATTTTTTAAATAAAATTAAATATTTGATAAAAAATACTACTAGTAATACTACTTCTAACAAAAATAAAATTGAACTTCTACTTGATTGTTGGAAAAATATTACTTAAAAATTAAGAAAACTATAATTATACAAAATAATAAGCATTAATAATATTTATATTTCCAATTAAATGTGCTCGGTATTGTCTATATAAAATTTAAAGGGACTTTCATTCATAAGATAAAAAGATCAATTTTCGAATTTAAGCTCCTTTAATTCATACAAATTTTTACCTTTGTATATGGCTTTTTTTTGCCTTTCAAATATGCAGCTCTCCATGTTAATAATCTAGAACTCTCAAGTTTCAGAGCCATATCTGCCAACTTAAGTTGAATGGCTTGTAATTTTATAATTGCATTACCAAATGCTGTTCTCTTACTGGCATATTCCATTGCACAGTCAAGAGAAGCTTGTGCTATACCTAATGCTTGAGATGCTATTCCAATTCTGCCAGCATCTAAAAATGAAATGAGATTTATTTGTTAAATTATATTGTTTAACTTTTATTTGAAAGTTTATAACCTAAGTTTTATTGGATTTGCAAAACATGTTAATGAAAATTTTGAACATTAACTGCAGTTGTTAATATCAAATTATGAATATAATTAATTACTATGTTTTCAAATAAATTTATATTTTAAAACTGCACTCATTATTAAAAATAAGCAAATCATTTTTATATACCTAATGTCATCATAGCAATTTTAAAGCCCATTCCAGGTTTTCCTAAGATATTTTCTGCTGCTATTGAGCAATCTTCAAATATTAAAGAACATGTGCTACTTCCTCTAATACCCAATTTATCTTCCTTCTTACCTACAGATAATCCTTCTCTTGGTTTATCAACTATAAAAGCACTAATACCTTTATGTTTCTTTAATTTATCTGTGGTAGCAAATGCTATAATACCTTTTGCTTCAAAAGCATTGGTTATCCAACACTTTGTACCATTAAGAATATATTTATCACCATCTGATTTAGCCATTGTTGACGCAGCACCAGCATCTGAACCATTACTAGGTTCACTAAGTGCAAAACAACCAATATTGTCTCCAGTTGTAAATGGTCTTACATAGTTTTCCTTTTGGTTATCACTTCCAAATTCTGCTAATGGTCCTAAATAAAGTGAATTATTTACACTCATAATTACACCACAACTAGCACATCCTCTAGAAATCTCTTCCATTGCAATAGCATATGCAATGTAATCAAGTCCACTTCCACCCAATGACTCAGGTATTGTTATTGCAAATAATCCAAGATCACCCATTTTTTTTATTTGTTCTTTAGGGAACAAATGTTCTCTATCAATTTTAGCAGCTATTGGCTTTAATTCTCCTTCAGCAAAATCTCTTAAATAAATAAATAAATATGATTCATATAGAATTAATTATAATACATTTTATATTCATAATTACCAAATTAACAATATATATATATATATATTTATTTATTTATTTATTTACCATTAATTATATTATTCTATAATATATGATACATTATTATATGTTTTATATAAATCTTAAATTATAATTTAAAATAAAATCGATACCTGCACGTTTTCTGTAACATTTTATGAGCCTCTGATAAAGCCGAAATAGATGATATATTTCTACGGCCATATATCTGAATAATTGATTTGCAAGAACCTAAACAAATTATTATATAAAAATATTTTCTGTAATATATAAAATTTACAGTTTTAATTTTTTTAAAATAATTCATAGTCTCCAATATAAAATTAATAATTTAAAAAAATTATCTTAATAGAATCATTGCTCTTAGTAAAAATGTATAAATTAAATTATAAAAATATATAAATTAAATATAAAAAAAAAAAACATAATGTATAAAAATAAATCTATAGCCTTATTAATTCTATTTTCTATACTTTTAAAAAGATAATGAATTGATTATTCGCACTTATAACTAATATATATTTATTTAAATTTTTTTATATTAATCACATATGTTTGATATAATACTGTTTATTGTTGGAAAATATAATTTTTTATTTAATTTTATATTGATGGTGGATTCTTACCTAGCATTTTAAAAACGTCTTTATACAAATTAATTAAAGTGATACGTAATACTAAAATGAGCAATATCGCAAGAACTTTGACCAGTTACAATATTAACAATATAGTGTACGATAATTTCAAACAACATTCTTGTATAAGTATTGAGCACTTTCTTGGGTAAGTTGGTAATAATTTAATTATAATAAATGGTTATGTAAATGCCAATTAATTTGCAACATTTTTTTTTTTAATTATGCTACATTATAAATGGTTATATAAAATTTTTAATCTAAATAAATAAAACGATTCTAATATAATGAATTCGGCGAACTGTGCATTTACGAGGAATTATTTAAAATTTATATGTTCGTAAGCATGAACTCATTCGCTGCATATAGAGACGTTTATATCCTTACACATTTGCAGATTATCCGTAAGCATCTATAAATTAGATAATGAGAAATATGGAACGTAACTTTAAGAATATGTATGTTTAAATAAATAAGATAACCATATTCTAAAATAAATATTTTTTATTTTTTCTTAATTTTCAATCTATCATGGCTTTAAATTCGAATATCGTAAAAAAAAATTCAAAGAAAAATATTCAAATATTGTATACGAACATATTTACATGCTGTTGAAATTCTTTAAAACTTCCTACTTTTAATTAATGTGCAACCTGTTACAAAGTAGCTAATTTTATTTAGTATATTCCTCAAGTAATGGGTTAGTACACGTGATTTCCAAACTTCTTTCTCAATCAATAAGGTAAAATTTACTACTCCTCGCTCTAGACCAAATACAGTTAATAAATTTTGTTATCATAAATTTTATTACACTTATAAAATTAAGGTTTCTACTTTAATCTCAATTATAATGAAATGTACAGTCTATAAATTTTTTAATTCTTTTTAAGCAAATAAAATCATTAGAAAAAATCGAGTGAAAATTGTTACATACAAACATGAACCTCATAATAAGAGATTCCTTATAACAACAATTTATTCGGAATTCCAATCACTCGGTGGTCGAAGGACCAAAATGATTGGATTAGACCATGTCCACCATTTTACTGGTGAAAAAGTGTGAAGAAGCAGAGAGATTAATGCTTCAATTCAGTAATCACCATATTTGCTTTTCGTGCTGTTTATTGCGTTTTAATTTACAAATACACAATTATGATTCTACCTTGATGGTGGGAATCTTTGAGAACATGTTGTTCCTAGGTGGTTTTCCTGGTCCTCTTTGCGTAGTGCGTTTTGTGGAGGGTTACTACAATTAGAAGTGAGAGGTTGTAAATCTCTGGACACTCCTTATGTAGTGCCATGTGTTAGTGTTTTAATTACGAGTCGCCTGTTGATGTATGGAAGTATGAAAAAATGGTTCAATACCTCAATGTTTCTTGGTAGTGCGTGCTATAGCACTTATCGAAATTCAGCGTGCAGTGGCGTCTTGGAACAAATGTAGCACAGAAGTTGTGGTGCCTTGATCCAGAATGCAGTAATACAATGTAGTGACGTCTCGATGCAGATGTAGTACAGCGTGTTTCCTCCTAGCTTGCTCAAGTCAGTGAGCTTCGACGCGTGCTTTCTTTAAATATCCGAGTGAGTTTGATTATCTGACAACAATACATAGGTGTTGCTATGTGGAAAACATTGCAGAAGTTCGAGTCTAATGCTTTAGAAGTTTCGAGAATTCCGGAAAAGCAAAGCTTTAGAACGTAGGAAAATTCCAACCGTTGTTATGCGGAGCGCAGATAAACATTATAGGAGATTTGAAAGCACTTACATGCACTTTCAAAAGAAAGACAACCAACTGTACTAAATAGTACATACGATGAAATCAATATCCTTCTCTGACAAGAAAAATATTTCGCTCCTTTTGTATATCATATACTAAAAATACGTAGTTATTAGGCAGATATTAATGTCTATATCTTTTAAACTCCATATTTAATTTTTTTATAAAAATAAATATTCTAAGTAGAAATGCAAGTTCTATTTAATACAAAAATCAAATTCAAATAAAATATTTTTAAGAACATTTAAAGAGATTCAGTTACTAAATTATTAATTTATTAAACTGTAAAAGGAAATATATTAAATATAATCAATATTTTGTCAAGCGGTATGAATACATAATTATTGTATATTGTTCGGGATTGAAGCAGTATCCACGAATTTAAAACAAAGAACGGCACGCATGCTCAGACTGGCACGCGCGTTTTTGACTACTGTTTATAAACAGAACTCGACGAGTACGAGCATGTTTCTACGATATGAAATCCAATATACTGCAAGATCACACAAAGGAGCGCCTATGAAACTTCTAGAAGCTTCCCTTTCTGACGCCACAAAGAAGTTTTTGGCATAGCGATAAGCAGCGGCATTGTTGAATGCATAAATAATATGGTAGTTATTTTTATAAAGTTTGAACGAATACAAATACTTCAAATATGATATACATTAAAAGAAAAGTTTTCGTTTTACTACATGTTATGTGGTAAAGAACCAAATAAACAATAAAATATTTAATACAATGCTGCATTTATTTGTTCTGATTGATATTCCCACTATATTTTATTAATGAATTAATGAATTAATTAAAAGTAAGAACTAACCTAATTTCAAAAAATAAATAAAAAAAAACTTATTGATGAAAATTAAACTATCACACTTAATATCAATAATAAATAAATAACACTATAACATTTTTTAAAATCATCACTGACAAAAACTATTAATTCCAAAATTCATATACTTAATAAAATTAAAGAAAATCTAAATGAATCCAAACGTATGCAATAATATACTACTCTTGGGTCTTTTCTATACTCATAATTAAATAATATAATTTTATTACTTATCCCTCAAAAAAAATAAAAGCCTAATAAATATAATATTACTCTTATCATATTAAATTGAATCTTTCAACTATATTATCCCCCGAAGAACGAATTCATAAAATCAATTCTGCAAATCCATCAACTCTTTTGCATACAACAATAATTAAATAATAAATCATAATTTTAATATTCATAATACTAAATATAATTTGCTGAATTAATAATAATAACCTAAACATTATATATACTATAATTAAAAATATTGCATGATAATAATCACCATATAATATTATTCTAATTAAAAACAAATATACATATAATTTAAATAAAATATTAATTTTGTAAATTAATTATCAAATGTAAAATATTTATAACTAATAACCCAATAAAAGAAAATAAATAAAATTTGTATCATTGACTTCCAAAGCCAATATTATAATAAACCATTTTTTTAATGAAAATAACTAAAATGTTAACATAATATTTCTCTCTTTTATTAAATCGAAATTTAATTATTATAATTTGTGTTATTTTTTTTATTATTTTTGTTTTTGTTTTTTCAATAATTATTTACTCCAGATCAAAAATTACACTCATAATTATTTTTTTAGTATTTGCTGGAGGATCAATAGTAGTGTTAATATACTTTACTTGTTTTATATATCATGAAACTCTAGAATCTATTCATTTTTCAAAATATAATATCATATATTCGGAATTGGAGTATTTATTCCAGACCTTCGGTTCTCGGAAAGTTTACATTTACTTTCACAGAATTTTCAAATAGCCGAAAACTTGGAATTCTCAAATATTCTACAAGGCTGCTTAGCCTTTGCATAGCAACGTCTAAGCTTTGTTTCGAGCTAGTTTTAGTTGCCGCGCTGATATTTAAGGAAGCGCACGTCAAGATTCCACGTAGTTGTCACTCAGCAGTCACTCAGTACACGGTTTCGGTAGTTAACATAAAGCAGTCATTCAGTACGTAGTGTCGGTATTCATTCAGTGCATAGGGTCAGTTATTCCTCGCAATCAGTCACTCGTCCTAGCCAGTTATCTTCGCCCTAGCCACGCCATTACACGAAGTCTACAACAAACAGAAAAGTCACGCTACACACGCTTTCTCAGTGCAGCGGTTGCAAGGAATGCTCATTCAATTTTCTAGTGCGCAGGTTAACAACCAGTCAGGGACTGATTGCCGTTTAAGAAAATAGTCGACTACACAAAGCATGATATCTGACCCTTCTACACTCGAATGTATATCATCTGTCTTTATTGAGAATAGATGCCTCACAGACATTCCCATGCTCCTCTTATGAGTGTGGTCGACTCTTCTTGCTAACCTTTACAAAGTTAGCATACACCTCAACAAGCCATATTCCCCTTCAGGGAATATACAAAATCCATTGCTGATCCCCATAACATAATCAATGACATCGTCGCTATCACCAAGAGGTAACTACATCATTGTAATAGAATATAATTCACTCTCTCTACGAGAAGTGAATATAGAACAATAATTGTGTAATTATCAATAAACAAAATAAACTATGTCCTAAACGAACTTACACACTGTACATATTTACAACCCTTCCACGTGTGTCCTTTCCTAAGCATTGCTAAGGCGAGCGACAAATAACTGAACTATTGAACTTTGGCAGTTCGAACGAGAAATCAAAAACCTATTTCGAACAGCATATTTATTTTCTTTGCCTCAATTAATTACTTTGTTTTAAAAAACATAAATATTAACTTACTAAAAATTGCTGATAATTTTAACGCCTTAACTATAATAAAAACAACTTAAACTAATTAATTTGAAAAATTCTTCAACAAATTTCACAAATTTATTTATAAGTGTTCGAAAATGTGTTTGACATTCTGGCTCGAACTGCCAAGTTCTATAGTTTAATTAATTTGCCGCTCGCCTTAGCGATGCTTAGGTAAGGACTTAAGTGGAATGACTGTAGAGATGTACAGTGTGCGCAGACTTCGTTAAAACATCGTTTTTGATTTTGGTTTACTGACAATTACATTATTGTTGGATTGAATTCACTTCTCATGGGTGAATGTGAACTATATTCGATCACAAGGATGTAGTTGCTCCTTGGTGGTGGTGACGATATCGTAGATGATGTTACAGGGGTCAGTAATGGATTGTGTATACTCCTTGAATGGAAATATAGTTTGGTTTTGTGGTCTGTGCTAACGTTGTAAAGGTTCTCAGGAAGAGTCTATTATACTCATTAAAATATTTGAATGGTCTGTACTATCGTTGCAAAGGTTAACAGGGAGAGCCTATCATACTCACAATGGGAGTATGGAATTATTTGAATGGTCTGTGCTAACGTTGTAAAGATTAGCAGGGAGAGCCGACCATACTCATGAAGAGAGTATGGGTTGTGGTGGTTACCCTCTATAGAGACTACTGCTATACCTTTGTGATAAGGAATACTTCGAATCCATGAGTTGCTATTCGGAAACTAGACAGACTTGCCGGACGTTCAAGAATCAAGCTTTAGAAGATACGAGAATTTCAGGAATGAAATATTTACAAATTCGAGAACTAGAAGGCTTATAAATTTCGGAGAACCGAAGATCTTAAAAAAATGCTTCCATTCCGAACAATGAGATTGTATAAAAATTAATTCCACTAATCCGGCTCGACAACCAAACGTGTAAAATTAATTAAGAAAACCACTAAATGTTGTGTGGGATAATTCGTGGGCAAGTGGAAGGTTTAATGCACTGATTTAATAATTAACACATATAATTCTTATTGCTGTTTATTCCATTTTATTTCGATTTATTTTCAATTTAAGGATGATTAATTGTGATGAGTTATAATTGAACTTTACGTTTCTCAATAATAGTATGACGTAGTGATATAATTCTATTGGAGAACCAGAGGGTTGTGAAATTCCTAATCTTCTGGACGATACGTGTGAATTAATAATTTACTGAGAAAAGAAATATACTATAAAATTATTGTCACATTAACTACCATTACTTGAGAGGTTATGAGTGTTTGTTGTGCTCTTGAACAAACACAACTGTTCTTTTCTGCGGCGTGATCTTGGCACGTGTTGCAGAGGCCTCTAATGATAAGTCGTGTGAGTTCGCACGAACCTAAGATTGAGGTTAGAGGAAATCTGCGCCACTTTCTGGCGCGAGTTGCTGGTCTTGCGAAGTGAGCAGGCGCAGAAACTTCTGGACACTAAATGCTTGTAGGTCTCCTTTCTGAATGGCTCGTGAAGCGAGGAATTAATACTAATGCCGACTTACTTCAGCCTGTAGTGTTATCCCTTCTTTTCTCTCACGGGCGTGAAGGTGAAGTTTCATACTGCTTACACTTCAACTTTCTTGTCTCTCTTTCTTGAGATGACGAAAATCTGGTTCCTTGGGCCTTATTTGTTTAACGACAATATCTGTATTTGTCGAATCAGAGAATGAAAGCTATTTCTACAAGACTCGGCTGAACGACTTTTCATTGTTCCTCCTTCTTGAAAATAGTCGTGACTTATCTGCGGTGAAAATAAGAATAAGTGGTGATACATTGCACTGTCCTTTTTAAATATTTCACTGACCCGGTTTCACTTGGGACCCCTTCTTCTTTCCTGCATCCAATCAGAGTTTGACTTTGGGTAGCATGATGGATCATGCACGCCTTCATTTCCACTTCCTTTCGGGTTTAGTCTTGGATATGCTAATCGGGTAAGTGTCGGAAAGGGGGGAGCTTTTACTATTGGTCGTCTCTCCCTTCTCTGGGATTTAGCTAGATAAGGGGTTTTTTAGGGCGTGGTCGGTTGGCTAGGGCGACCGACAAGATTCGGCGTAGTTAAGAACAATGTAAGCATTATCTTAAGAAGCCGAGTGCGCACGTACGCCTACTGCTTGTTGTCACACGTACAGGGTTTTGGATTGCAGTGAAATTTAGGAAATATTTTGTACTTGATATTTTTACGTATATCTGATACTCTTTCAGAATCTACGTTTTCTTAGCAGTAAACAACAAGATAATTTAACTGCACCGGAAAATCATGAGCACATTTTTAGATAAACGAGAATAAATAAACTAACTATTCACGGGTGTTTTCCAGATGTATTGACCTTTTCGAGTGCCCAACGACCGTGGGAAGTCGTGGCAATAAAACTGTTCTCGCACTCTCGAACAGATATAATTCTCATATTTCAGTTTACTTAGTATTATTTATGTACTATGTTTTACAGCCTGTAATGCAACTTTATCTAAATTATTCATATAAAAATATTCTAAAAATATAATGAAAAAATCAATTATAAAACAAAAGCAATTACTAGATATTTTAAATTATTCACTTATTAATCTTCCTACTTGTTCGAAGGGAATTGAAGGGAATTTAAATAATTTAAGGGAACCCATGCTCAATATTTAATGCGCCGATCACCGTTGTCTCGAGCAAACAATCAAACCGTTATCGAACACTGGTGTTAACTATGACAGTCGCTTTAAACATAAAACTCTAGATAGACAGAAGTAAAATTTCGAGAGACGGATTTATCGCGTCACTCCGACATTTTTTCAGAAGAATCCTACAAACTGTACACAAGGTTCCCAAGAACAATAACAGACAGCTAAGACCATCTTGAACAACAACTCTCAACATCAAAGTGGCATCATCCAAGAAATGAAATCAAAATTGGATTCCTGGTCCCCGTCACGGATCAAAGACTAGGCAAGTGGCCTCTTGCTAGAAGCATTGAACTACATCCTGGCAAGGACGGTTTGTCCAGAGTTGTCACCCTAAAAACCGCCTCAATCACAATTACACGACCAATTCACATTCTAGCAGTACTGCCAGTTCCCACAGGATATACGAAATCTAATCATCAATGAATTGATGATGGCGGGCGGAATGTTACGGATTGAAATTAAAAGCGGAATAGAAAAGTGGGAGAGGTACAAGCTCATGGCCATTTACGTTTATAAACACAATTCAGCGAATTCGAGAAATTTCCTATGCCGAAAACTTGAATTTACAATTATAATTCCGAATAGCAATACTGATGAACCTTTCAAGGCTATATCCTACTGACGTCACAACAAAGATCGGCATAGCAACAGACACCGGTGCGCTACCGGCGTCGGAAGCTCGTACGAAAATATTTAAGAGCAGCGCTTGACGCGCATCTTCTCTGTGCTAGTAATAATTACGCAGTCACCACGACGGGCTCACTATTCGATCTTCAAGCATTCATACTGCAGACATCACTCACTGTAGCGATACAAGTACGTAATCATCACGTAATAAGATAACAAAGCGATAGTGACGCCACACTATCAGAATCCGTTAAATTAAACTTAAACTCATACGTGAGAAGCGCTAGTGCAAACATAACCGAGAGTAAAATTATCGAAGCCATACTACTACATACATTAACGGATCACACTAATGACTAAAGCAGCAGCGAACCGGTCTCCTTTAGAAAGTTTCGGTACGACAGCAGCGGATCTCACGTACACTACAATCACACCGGCGGCAAAGGCAGCATCGTTTCACTCGCTCCCTTGACACTTCTCGGAAGGGAAGGAGTCACGCCTCACAATACTGAGAGTACACATACTCTCATCAGCACGTACAACAATTGAAGAAACTTCATCAATAATTCACACACACTTTCATTCATACTTTATGACCATTAACTATTATTATATTATTGTATTTAATAAAGGACAGACAAGATACACTGTGTGTAGAATTGAATAATTGTATTTGCCTACTCCACTTGCCCGCAACACCTCCACCCACCATCAACGGGAGGTTTTTAGTCTGATCCCAGACACTACTCCTATAAATATTTCACTGTGATGAAATTTTGGATTCCTATTAGGAATATGCTTAACATCTCAAATTGTTTCAGGAATTTTATTTATTTATTTAATTCATATAAACGGACCTTCCATATTTTTTATTTGTTTATATATTCATATTGGATGAAATTTTAATTACAATAACTTTAAATCAATCAGTATTTGCAGAATCGGAGTAATTATTTTTTTATTAACTATAATAACTGTATTCATAGAGTATGTACTCCCGCGAGGACAAATATCATTTTGAAGCGCCACTGTAATTACAAATTTTTTATCAGCAATTCCTTATATTGGATCTACAATAGTTAGCTGATTATGAGGTGGTTTCTCTATTAATAATGCCTTCAATATTTTTTTCCTTTCATTTTATTTTACTATTTATTATTTTATTTTTAGTACTTTTACATACTACCTTTTTACATGAAAAAGAAACATCTAATAGTACATTAGGATTAAATAGAAACCACTTTAAAATTCAATTTAATTTATATTCTGCAATTAAAGATTTTATTAGATTGATTTTTATATTTGGAAGATTACTAATAATTTGTTTACTAAATATATATTCTTTCAGATCCTGAAAATTGCATTCGAGTCAATTCTAAAATTCTCTTCATATTCAACTAGAATGATACTTTCGTTTTACATATGCTATTCTTCGCTCAATTCTTAATAAATTAGGAGGAGTAATTGCACTAATAAAATTAATTATTATTTTATTATTTGTTCGTTTTGTCTCAAAATATGAAATTAAAGGATTTCAAATTATTAATCAAATCCAATCTTAGATTTTTATTAATATTTTTTTATTTTAACCTGAATTGTAGCAAAAATCATTGAAGACCCCGAAGTATTTATTAAACTTATGTATAACAATTAAATAAAAATGATAATAATCAATTTCGACTTAATTTCAAATAAAAACATATCCATTTTTAATTCTTAAGCTAAATAGCATTTAACTTCAAATTATATAAATAGAAATAGATTCAAATAATTTATTCAATAATTATTGACGTAAATAAAAAAAATGAAAATGAAAATAAAAAAAATTAATAATAAAAATTCTTTTTTAACTAAACTTATCATTTTATCATAATGAAATCGTGGAAAACTACCGAGTATCGAAATAATAAAAATTAAAATCAATATAAATATAAAAGAAAATATTAATAAAAAAAATTACTTCCTGAAACAATAAACTAAATATAAATCTTATAAATATAAGTATTTCATATTAAGCAAGAAATAATAAAAAAATGCAGAAACAGTATATTCTGTATTAAGCCCTGATTGTAATTTCCAATCTGATAAATCAAATGTAGTTCGATTTAATTCTGCTGAATTCTCATAAATAATATATAGCTTCTAAAAAGTAAAGAAAGAATAAATCAAGAATAATATTGACTTTCATATAACTCAAATGAATTAAATCTTGCAGATAATAATAATACAGTATAAATGATAAAAATTATAGGAACTTAATAAAAAATAGTTTGAGCTACAACTCGAATATTGCTATTGGACTCATAGAAAGTCACCCCTAATTATTAAAAAATAAAACCCTAATCTTAAAATACAAATACTTTATAATTAATGTATTATATAATTTATAAAATTGACTGTATAAGACAAGCTTATTCGCCAAGAAAATTTTCAAATTTAAATTAAAAAATATTAAAAAATATATATATTTATAATCATAAAGATATCTCTATGTATAAGATTATTGCCCAGACATATTAAACACAACACAATAATAAAGTCGAGTACGATACTCGTATGTGCTTATATCTAATATTCATCCTCTCATTCTATTCTCATTCTATAAAAGTAAGATCAAAATAATTACATATTTTCTTACTTTGTTACTTTGTCTTACTTTGTATTGTCTAATATTTTTTTCATCTAATATTAAGTTTGGAAATTATCAAACCTGATAATAACGTTAGTAAATATATACAAACCAATTTTAAATAAGCTTCTTTTAGCGACAAAAATTTGTCATTTATATACAAGCAAATAAATCGCTTTCGAGTAATTTAAAAATGTTAAGTACTTATTCTCGTAATCAGACATAGCAGAAATACGCAATACATAGATAATACTACTTATGTAATTGCAGATCTATGTAGAAAATATATATAAGCAAGTAATATTTCCAAGACAATAATTTACTAATATCAATTATAGTTTTTATTATTTCATAATTTTTTTATATATTTAAAAAAGATTTATTTTTCGGCAAATGTTATTCGAAAATAATTCGTAAACAATTTTGGTTGAACAATATAACAAAATTAAAATGTACTAAAACACCTAATAATTTATAAAATACGTTTGAAATAATCTAATAATTAAATGTAAAAACCAATTTCTTAACAAAAAATATTAAGATGACAACACATTCAATGAAATTAAAAATCATTACTTTCTCTTAATTAGTTTAGGGAAACGATTAAAATATAGGGTAGAAATATTTCCTTACTGATTATTAACTGTATAACAGCAATAAAGAAGAATGAATAACGTCGATTAAATTAATCATCCATAGACTGTTGATTGTTAACTTATGATTCTGATACTATACATTTTGTATAGTTTTTATTTACCAAATTTTTCGCGTATGGATAGTATTAAATTTTTTGTCACTGTAATATCGATAGCAAAATTAAAAAAATATATTTAAATACTTTAGCAATAAAGTCATCTTAATCATAGTAACTTCTGCTTTTGTAACTTAATTTATAAATTCCACTTTAAATAGTAGCATTTTTAAATCAGTTTCTGGAACCCATATCAGCACATTTTAATTGTAAAGAAACTAATGTATACTTTTAATTCAAACTACCTATTATCATTATGTACAAATTATTTATATAGAAAATATCGGTAGTTAGAGATAGTAACCATAATGAAAAGATTGCTAAATTACAATGAAAATACTATAAATGATTCTATTTGAGAATGAGAGACCTCTTTTAATACAATAAAACATCTGAAATATTTCCACTGAATAATTTGCTTATTTACTCTTGTCTATTTTCAAGCGTGCTCATATTTTCCCGATACGGTAAAATTGATGTGTTTACTGCCAAGAAGACGTAGATTCTGACTGAGTGTCGAATATACGTAAACTAACGAGTACAAACATTTCCTGAAAATTTACTGCAACCCAAAACTCTGCACGTGCGACAACAAGCAACAGGCGTGCATGCGGACCCGGTCTTTGGGACAATGCATTGTCTCCAAGTGCGCCGCATCTAGTCGATCGCATCGGAAAAACGACCACGCCCGAGAGGACCCTTTATCTAGCCAAATTCAAGGAAAGGGAGAGGCGACCAAGAAGAGGTAAGGGCTCCCCACTTCCGACACTTTCCCGATTAGCACATTCGGGACTGAGTCCGGAAGGAAGTGGAAATGAAGGCGTGCATAATTCATCATGCTGTCCAAGGTCACTTCTGATTGGAAAATTGAAAGAAGAAGGGGTCCCAAGTGAAACTGGGTCAGTGAACTATTTAAGAAGGAAAATGTACTGTACCACTGACTTACTCTTTCCAAATACTTCTCACAGTAGAAGGATAAGTCACGACCTACTCTCACGGAGGAGGACCGGAGAGACAAGTCGTTTAGCTAGCTGAGTTTCAATAAGAAGTTGTTTCTACGATTGTGAATTAATGTACAGTTGAATTGATCTCATCAAGACTGGATTGCATAGGACCTGATAACTTGTAATCTCACTTGGAGATAAGGAAGAACTAAAGAGTTGCAACATTGCAAGGGGACGTCATAACAAGCCACCGAAGAGAGACTGGAAAATCACGATACACTGCAAGTAAGTCCTTACAGCTAGTACAGATTCTTGATTTCTCGGCTTATGTAGAAGACGGACGAATTATAGTCCAACTACGGAAGCTTCTCGGACATACTCTAGAACAAGACCAGCTACAGACGCCACAATGGCTTTTCAATCCCTCCAACTATAAGTTGTTCCTGCCACAGATGGCGCGCAGCTTCGCATAACCTCCATTTAGGCTCTCTTACGACCAATATTTAAAGGCAACTGTACACGTGTTAAGATAAAATACAATAACATTGCAGTGTTAGTTCAGAGCACTACAATCACCATAACCTCAAGTGATAATATTCAATAGATTATAACCTACTTCTTTTATAGTAAATATATATCATCACAAGATTATTAAGAAATATAAAGATCATTTGTAATTTAACCAAGGTTAATAATTCCCATTGGAAATAAAATAAAATAAATGAATTTAGCAGTAATAATAAAGACCTGTGTTAATTATTGAATCGATGCATTAACCCTTTACTTGCCCGGCAACCCCACACAACATCTAGTGGCTTTTTTTGTTCTAAGTTGATTCTTTCTCGTTTCGCTGACGAGTCAGATTGTGGAATTATTTTCCGAACAGATTCTTTATTCAAATTCTATCAATATACCAAAATAAAAAAAAAATTAAAAATATAAAAGATTTAATTTTTACTATGGTAATCTTTAATTATTATATAATATATTTTATTATATTGTAATAACTTCCACCACTGTTCTAACATTTTCAATTCATATGTTAAAAAGTTAAGGTAACAATTATAAAATATTTATAAACAGTGTATACTATTTAATTTTTTTAAATTATACAAACTCTAAATTAAATTAAATTGATTATGAAAAATGGCATAAAAAGTAATTTTTAAAGTTCATTAATTGAAAATTTTAATTTAAACATAAATTTTACGTTATAGAAATGTTAATTAAATTAACCGTTAAAAATATAAGCAGGAATATTTTTAAATCGAGAAATTTCAAGAGTTAACATAATTTTCACCCATATTTTATTTGATAGCCTGTAGATCAATACTAATCTTGAAGGCGCATGAGCAACAATTACAGGAACGCAGAGGGCGTTCGATAACTCTTGAAATAAAAGGTAATAATAAAATCTTAACAAGTGCATATAAAGTAGTCTTCTTAAAGAATTTCTAGCTTACTGAATACAAGCTGTGCGACCTGCAACTATAATTAAAAATGTCGATGAATAAGAATGTAAAGCCGACAAGAAAGTTGATAGCTAAGGAGCCTCATGAGATGACTCACACGGAAAAACTTCGACTTATTGACGATGAACTCAATGCTTTTTACAAGTTAGTAATATAATTTTATAGTTTTCATTGTTACTATACAAACAAATACTATTACGAAACTGAATAAAAAAGTGTATTAATATCCAAATTTATTTCTACAACTAACGAACCTTTGTATTATTAAATTATTGAATTATTGAATTGTTAAATTCAATTATTGATTGATCAAGTATATTATTGAATTATTAAACATTTATATTAATTTAATAAAACTGATTAATAAAATATTAATTTGTGAATTAATGCGGTATTCTTTATTTGTGATAATTTTTATGCACTAAAAAGTTTAAAATGTTAAATAAATATTTATAAAACCGTTTTAAAAATATATTCTTGAATTTTATTTTATAAAATAAAGCTAACTATAAGATTAACTAAATAAACGTTCTTTCAAACTTATACTTTTTCAAAAACACAGTTAAAAATATGTGTATTTATGTATATATGTATGCATAGACATTTTTATAGGCTGATCTTTGTATAAAAATAAATCTGATATTTTAAGTATAAATAAATTTCACATTTTCTATAATATTTATAAAAAAAATTTCCGTAACAAAAATAACTAAAATTATTATTATTAGTAATGTACGAGTAGTTTTAAAAATCAGTAAAAAAGATAATATATTTGAATTAATTAATAAAATTCTAATGAAGAAAAACTGTAAATTTACAAATATTAATTTTAGTTGCGTGTCGAATATATATATATATATATATATATAGATAGAATATATATATATATTTATATATATATATATATATATGTACTTGATGATTACTAAAAATTATAAAGTAATCATCGGAGTATATTGATATATCAAAATATTCTTATCGTTCGAATTTAAGTGTTTGTTTTATGGCTCGAACTACCAATTCAATAGTTCAGTGGATTAGTCTCTCACCATAGCGTTTAGGAGGAAAAAAGACACAAATGGAAGGGCTGAAAAATATAATGTAATGTAATGTGAGTGTAGATATTGTTTATTCTGGTTATGAATTATAATAATATTGTAGCATTGTTGGTTGCTTCTAGTGAGATAGAGAATTATTCTATTACAGTAGTGCTGGTGCTTCCTTGTGTTCTTGGATGTCGTTGATGCAATAGAGATTAATGAGGATCATCAATGTCGGTTTTATGCTGACATCGTAGGGATCAGCATGAGTAGTCGACCATGCTCTTCAATAAACATGGGAAGATGATAATGTTTGTGGTAATTGTAATCAATAAGAAATCGTAGAGAGTGTAAGCATACTTAATAGGAGCGGATAAGGTTTTCTCTGAGGTAGTTGTTACGTAACTCGACCATACTCCAAGGGAGAATGGGAATATTAGAGTGTAAGTCACACGCCAGAAGATTAAATCAGAAATAGTTCCTTCATGGACGGGAGGGACTTGTCACCAACCCTGAATGACTGAACTCTAGCCTTGACAATGTAAGTACATGTAGAAGGTGAACGTACGGTCTCAGCCCTGCTTGGCTTGAGAGCCTATTGTTTCACCAACCTTATAAAGGCTGAATTCGAGCCTCGACAATGTAATTACATGTAGATGGTAATCTTACGATCTCGGCCCTCTATGGCTTGTGAGAACGTATTGCGTCACTTTTGTAAGTTTTACGCGTGGCGTGATTCGAGTGAGACTGACTAAATTTGTACAAATAATAAATAGAGATACCTTATGAACTACTGTCAAGGTCTGCTGTTTTGGAGGCGTGTCTGGCGCACCTTATTGATTACGATCCCAATAGCTTCACTGTTAGATTGCTACCTTATTTGCAACAGATTCTTATAATGTCGCACGTATGCCTTTAGAGCGATTGTGGGAGATTTCGGTTGAAATTCGTGCTGGCACAAATGATACTGATGTGTGTATGCACAAAATAATAATAACAAATCAATGAGTGAGGTGTAGAATTACAGTGAGCCACAACTGAGTTGACAGTAAAAATACCGTGAGCCAGGTGTGTGGTGACTGAGTGGATATTAAAAGAACAGTGGCATGGTGTGTGGCGCGCTTAAATATTCGCGTAGCAGCTTGCGACGCCGGAAACAGTGCCGATGTCTGTGGCTATGCCGAAAATCGTCGTGACATCAGAGAACGAAGTTCTGGAATGTTCTAGAAGCGTCAAAGGATACGGCCTTGGAAGGTTCTAGAAGTTTCATTGACGTTGCTATGCGAAAATATTGTCGTAAATTTAAATTTAAGGCGTAGACAAATTCCCGGATTCGCTGAATCGTGTTTGCAAATATGAGTATTCGGGAGCCTGTACTTTTCCCAATTTTAAATTCTGCTTAAACTGCTTCAATCCCGAACATTCCGCTCGCCATCATCAATTTGTTGATGATGAAATTTATTTTTCAGGGATTGGTATTACGGCATATTTATTAATTGGGAATATAATTCTTGTAAGTGTCTGGAGAAGATGTGTCTTGAATGAGTGAGCATGTTTCTCACAACCTTCTGCGTGATGTACGAGACTTGATCCATGTGAGAGTTCTCAAGAATCTGCCTTTAATAGCGTTGATATTACCCTTAAGGTCCTTGCTCCTTGTTAAACTTCCCTTGATATGTGGAATGTAAACGACGACTCATGTTTTTTTTTGGTTTAACGAGTGATGAATTTAATATATGGCAGTCCTTCTTAGTAATTTACCTAGCGATGAATGTCTGTATTATGTCTCAGTGATGATTTGATTTAGTTTCCGTCGCCAATAATGTTGTACCAGATCTTGCTTCTAGGTGACATTCTTTTTCATCCAATGTAGGTTGGAATGGTCATGATTCTGGCGATTTGATCCGTGGTGGTCCGGTCCACCACAATGGATGTTCTTGAATTTATGTTGCACGCATACCCCGTGCACAGTTTGCTGGATTCGATGTTCCAGGGACATCTCCAGTGTGCGTTTGAAATTCGATCTTAAATGCTGACAACCCTATTTTTCACGTATTTCTTTCATCTTGATGGATAGGATTTTATCCATGTGACCCGTGAGTCAGGCCAGCAATGGGTTGCCTTAACGTTAATTTTCAATGTGACGAGGACGTACTATGTGAGCTTTGAAGGAGTAACGCTGCAGCAAGCTCTGGTCTTGGAATTGTCGTTAGCGTGAGGGGTGTCACTTTTGTCTTGGAACACATTAATTATTTTATTTTGGTCGTGCACTGATACGTACATGACTGCCGACATTGCCAATTTTTATGCATCAGAGAATCCATGTAGTTCTCTGTGTGAGGTGCTACTTATATTGAGCCACGTAGTATGTAAGGTCGGTCAGGTTGACGAGATCCCTTCTAGTTTTCAGTCATCGTGCAGAAGGCTGAGATGGCATTGTCTGAGAACAACATTTATATACTATGGTATTCATAAATAATATTCATAAATATTTTAAAGATGATGTTATAAAAAAATTCAACCTGTAAAAAGGAAAATGGAACAAATGGTAAATCACATTATTTTGTTTTTGTGTGTTAAATTTATATATTGATTTATTGGTCAGATATGTTTTCATATTAATTCGTATATATAATTTTTATTTTATTTCCATCATTCGCATTATATTATATTCTTACAATATTATAGAATATTGTATAATATGATATATACAATAAATAAAATACTTAATTTATTAAGTTTTAATAAAATGATACAAATATTATTTATACTTTAATGTTTTTTGACGTATTAAAGGACACTCTAAATAAGACATTATTTATTACTATATATTTTTAGAAAATTTAATAAATTAAAATGAATAATTCATTATAGTTCAACACAATTATCATATAACTTCATATAAATTCAACATAATTATAATTTAATTATAATTTAAATATAAATATTTTATTATATATATTTATATATATATATATATATATATATATATATATATATGCGTTTGCGTGTATGTGGGGTTGAAATGGATTTTTAGATTTAATTTTTTTCGTATAAAAATTAAAGTATATATCATTTTTCTCTTGGTCTCGGATTATATAATTTTTATTTGTCCTTTTTCATTATTATGGTCTATAAATTCCTGTTTAAATTGTATAGAAAAAAAAGAAGAATTAATTCAACCCATATCATTCGATTTTTGTTTATAGATATTGCCAGCAAGCCGGATTCACAGAGGACGAAATGGATATTATTTGTCAGCCGCTGGTTGCGGCGATGCGCCGCTCATGGCTTCAACTCGTTTTTCAAGCAACCCTCGTTCTTATCACTTTTGGTACCTTGATTTGTCTTGTTGCTCAATTAGATTTTGTTGGCACTCATTTTTCAGCTATAGGACGATTACTTATGATTAAATTTCTACCTATCTGGAACTGGCAACCACTTTATTACGAAAATTGCATGATGAATAATCCATTTTACAATGATTATGCTGTTACCGAAGAAGATTGTGTTGTAAGTGACTAATACATATAAACATTTTAATTTATTGATGTTAACTATATATTTTAACTATTTATTATGTTTCAGAAAACTTTCTTTCAAAAACTTATGTTTAAAATATAATTAAACAATTAAATAAAAAATTATATTAATAAGAGCAACATTGCATTTAAATAAAATAATATTATAAGAAACTATAAATAATTTTGATATCCATTAATTAACTTTATAAATTTATATTTATATATATATATATTATCCAATTAAAATAATTAAAATATATATTATTTTAATCTTTTGTTATAATATAATGTTTTTAAATATTTCAATCGAATAAATATCTTTAAATATATACTTTATGTTGATATATATAAAATTAAAAAATTATAAAGTTTATTGAAATATACAATAAAATATAAAATAATGTGTGTGTATATATATATATATATATATATATATATATATATATATATACAATTATTGTAATAAATTCTCTTCTATAAATTGGATTTTCTAGAATGATGAAGTTTCAAGATTTTTAACTCAAATTCTAAATATATAAATGAATAAATTTTTAGCTTGAAATATAAAATGTCATAAATTTTCTATTAAAATAATACTTATTAAACAACTGTCAATTTATATATACAAAAATACTACTTTATCTTTTTCTTTGTTAAATTCATTATAAAACGCTTTATACGTTTTGCATACATTTTCTGACTAATTTTATTTCTACACGGAAACATCAAGTTCTATTATTTGTATATTGCGAAAACTTTTAAAGTTTTCATCTATTAGTTACTATTGTAATATATAAATACTTTTCATTCTATTTACTATTAATTTTGAACGTTCCTTTAAATATTAATTAACCATGGATATTTTTAATTATGTATTTCAGTTTCATTATAAAGATAGTATATTCTTGTATTCCTTATTAGCTTCTACAATATTATATTATGATATTTATATTGAAAGTATGTTGTTTTAATGACTCATTATGAAACAGTGGTAAGAATTCTTATGACTTTTTTAATATTGATGATTCAGAAGCTTTTTTTCAATCAAAATTCCTAGTAATTCAAAATTTATACTATCGATATATAATATTTTATATTTATAAAGTTATGCATACATTTATTTATTTTTATTACTGTTATTTTATTTGGCACATTAAAATTATTCCTTATTTATTTGGATGCAATATAACTTATTACAATAATATTTATTTTAGGCATGTGAAGCACTGGAAAATATCGATCGATTATCGGATGTTCAATATCGCCAATTAGTAGACAATTATCTAAATCGAGATGCTCCTGCTATTATTATAGATGCTATGAATTCTTGGACTGCCATGAATACCGATTTTTTCTGGTTCGACAACATTACTCATGTACGTAACATTTTAAAGACTTTTTAAATAATTTGATATAATTGTGTTATCCTATCTTTACTATTTACATCGTAGAACTGTATAGTAATTTTTCTATACATATAATAATAATAAATATAGTAATTATGATAATGATAGCAATGTTATATAAGACTTTAAATAATACTTAATGTGATCATTATTTAGGAGGATATTAATAAATTTAACTACATATTTATGTATATTTCACAAAATAGAAAATATTACAAATAACAATAATTATTTAATATAATGTATACTATTTTAATTTAACTATTTTTTTAATATTTATGTATGTACAGGACATTAAAAAAAGTTTGTATTTTTTAAAAAACTTTAATTAATTAGAATATAATAAAAATAATAATAGTTTCATACTTATTCAAATTATTAATACTATACTTTATTTATCAAAATTATTTACCTGTAAAAATTGCAATATAATTTTTTAATAAATTTTGTAAATACAATATTTAAAATTAATATTATACATTTTCATGATATTTTCTAAATATTCTAATTCTTTATATAAAGTATTTTTTAATACGTTTTTATTTTGTATATAAGAGATTATATAAAATAACAGTTATTTTTCTAAAAAAAATCGTAAATTTTAATTTTATTATATAAATTTTAATTAATCTTTTATTATTACTGAAAAACTATTTTGTTATTTATTTAATTCTTTTAAACTAACTAATGCTTTTATTGTACACTTCTCTACTTTATTACTATATATTAAATTTGTATTCACAAGAGAAATAAAATAAACTAATAAAATAATACCACTTTTTTATTCTTATTTTAATAAAACGATTATTACGAGCACTTCAATGTTTGATATTTAAATTCGAATTCATTAAAAAAAGTACATTAAATCTAAATGAATATTTAAATTTAAATGAATATTTATAGTATCCGAAATATATCAGTAAGAATCAAATTGGTTTAACCAAATAATGTATTTCATATATATTATTCATGTTCATCTTAATTGTTAACATTACAAATATAAATTAAATATATGTATATGAATTACTATTTATGTCTTTTTAATTTAGTTATATCTAGAAAATGAGCGATTGATGGAAACTGTCCCATGTGCACTGACTTCAAACTTACGAACTGGTTCCTCGGATCTTGCAGCTTTTTTACGCCGCGTGCACTCCCCAGGCGTAGCCAAATGGTTCGTGCATTGGCAAAATTGCGACATAAATGCAGTGAAGGTGTTACGCAAATATTATCAACGACCCTATTTTTTGTCAAGTGCCGTTTCTCCAGCTCACTTCAACTGGGTACTCATGTCTTCAGACTACAACAGCCCAAATTATAAGAGAGTGGAACTAGACTCAGGTCTCATTGCGCTAGCTCAGCTAAGAGGTGCAACTCAACTTAGACTCACACCAATTAATCCATGTAATATCTCCTGTCCAGAACTGATAGCTGATTTACATCAGGGCGAAATATGTCAGTAATTTTTTTAATTTCTTGTCCATTTATATTGTTGACTTATATACAAATTTTTCAAAAAATAAATTGCAAAATATTGCAAAAATATTTTAATATAATATTTTATAATATTAAAATATTACTTTTTAAATTGTGTTTAAAGTGATTTTATTTATATAAGATTTTATTTAAATGCAATGACTTATCAATATAAATGATTAAATGAATATGAATAATTTATTATTCTAAAAGTATATTTTAAAATAATTTCAATAAAAGTAAAAAAATTTAATATTTTTAAGAGAACTATAAAAATTTGTTAATATTTAATGTACAGACAAAATTTTAATAGAATCGGAATATTAATTGTAATAAATTAATAAATTATATTTACTTACAGTGGTATTCACAAATCTTATTTGGAACCTTGAATATGCTCCAGTGCGAGGACTTGACAATATAGCGATACTTACAGAAACAGTGTGGGAAGAAGATATATAAAGGACATTACTTGATATATTTTTAAATTAACATATTTTATGAAAAATCTAAATTATCATTTAGCACATCTACATGTATAAAAAATTTAGTTTATGAGTATTATTATAATAATAATAAGTAAAAGTAAAACAATAAAGATCAATTATTTTTTCTCTTCTCATCTGTACTACTCCATTTAATTCTCAACTTCTTTCCTAAGACAGTTATTATTTTTTACAAAACTTCATAATATTTTATCTTTCAATTTTTATTTTAATATATATTTATTTACATTGTCTACTATTAAATAATAATAAATATATAAATAAATTTGCTTAATTATTTAATTTAATTTTTATTTGTATCCTTATAAATAATATTTATAAAAACTTTATAAATTGCAAACATTTATTAAATGTAGCTTTAAATTACTTTTAAATGCATACTCCATTTTACTTTATTTTAAAAAATAAACCATAAAAATAATAATTTCAAGTAATATTTTATTGTGAACTTTTAATAGGCTTAATCTATTAATACTAACGACGAAACTTGAATTTAGAAAAATTCAAATATTTTAATTTGTATTATTATAATTTGTAATATTTTATTTATACTACATTTTTGTTTAAAACATTAATTAAATAAATATCAACTAATAAAATGATCATACAAAACATAATAAAAATTATGCACTTACATACTTATCATTTAAAAATAATGCGTATAATACCTACTTACATAATAACATTTTCTTATCTTAATATCTACTTGTATTGTCTAAATAAATAAAATTTTCGATGACTTTCTTGAAAAATACTAAGTAAAATGATTGAATTTTGCATAAAAAGGTGTTATACTGTTTTGTTATTATATTTGTTACAGGAATTCATTGTTAATATTTATTTTTTAAATATAATTAGAAACATTTAGTAATATTAATATTTATAGAATTTTTTTAATTATATAAGCTATATTATCTTATCATACAAGAATAGTTAGATAAAATCCAATAATTTGTTATACAAGAATGCACAAACAAAATATATTAGAAACTATTAAATCTAAATTTGCAGTATATTAAATAATAATATTTGTATTGTCATTGAATCATAAAGTTTTTATCATATTGAGATAATAATAGAATCAAATTATCTATGCATTTAGATTAAATAATGATATTTACATAAAATCATATTTGTTTATGTGCTGTATAGCTCGTCGTGTTGACTGCGTAATCGTTATTACGCTAGAATGAGACAAGACTGGCTTGTGACCTCTTCGTGTTGACTGCGTAATCGTTATTACGCTAGACGAGACTGCGTTTCAGACAAAGACTAAGCGCTGCGTGGCAAGCGCAGCCCTTAAGTATTCTCGTGGTAGTTTTAGGCGCCGGTAGCAATCCGGTGTCTGCTGCTATGTCGATATTTGTCGTGACGTCCATAGGGCATAGCTTTGGAAGTTTCATTGTTATAATTCTTCGGAATTATAGTCGTATATTTGAGTTTTCGGCGTAGAAATATTCTTCGAGTTCGTCGGCTAGTATTTATAAACAACTGTTCACGCGCTCATACCTCTCCCACTTTTGTATTCCGCTTTCAACTGTTTCAATCCGTAACAATACTATTGAATTTATATTTACATATTTGAAACCTGATTAACGAATGGGCATTAGTATATTATTTTATATATAATCAATATAAACGTTCATGTTAATCCATGAGTATGTGTAAATATATTAGATTTCGCAAAGTATTATTTTTAGTTTTGCGTATATGTAATGTATGCTTGATAGTATTCATTTCATAATTTAATCATCTTTTGACAAACATCTCGTATTCATCTGTTGAATGAAATTGACCAATTATAAAATAACGTGAATAAGAAAAAGGAGGATAAAATACTCTTTTCTTATTAATATAAATATTGTTCATTGACTTTTTCAATAAGGAATGTAACTAGTATATGGAACTTGTTTATTTATAAACATAAAAATATGTTTAAAAAATATAATCTAATATCATTATATTACTAAGACAAAAAGCATTTCCATTAAACAAACATATAGTCATTCATTATTCAAATAATAAACAAATGTATAAATCTTAGATTTTAGAATTTTTATGATATTAATAACTGGAATCTACTTATACCTATCAGCATTAACATCAGCATTTATTAATATCAGCAATCTACTATTAAAATTAAACTTTTCATTTTAATCGACAACCATATATAAATAAATAAGTATTTTGATTAATTTTTTTTTTTTTTTTAATAACTATAATTTTTCATAATTGCAGAATAAATTAAGTTAATTATAGTTATTAACAATAAATAATTTTGAATACCTTCATTTTTAAACAAAAATGAGCTATACCGGTTTTTTTTTCATTTAGAATTTATATAATATTTACAAATGATGATAAAATAACGAGTATTATATTTTTAATCAATTATTTATAAGATATTATACCTATATCTATAATTTGTATTTTATTTAAATATATATTGTATTCTATATTATAATAATAGTATTGTATTCTATTAAAGCTAAATTATAATAATCAAATGATATCTAGTTGAGTTTTGTAAATTTTGAAAAACTTTCATTTTAAATATCGAACAAAATAATTTTTATTAGTTTTCAATTTTTTCAATGGAATACACTATCATATATAGTAGATAATTTTATAAAAACTAATGAAGATCTTTAGATAGAATCAGATATGTTCTGTTTATATATGTATAACCAGATATAATTATTTATGAAATACTGGGATAGAATGTATAATTTTTTGGTTTACTAAATATTTTATGTATAATGAAAAATCAAGTACTTGCCAACTGTAAGGCTAGAACAGCTAAAAATTAGTTGGGTTTTATTTAATTACTTAATTTTTACAAAAATACAAATTAAAATGATGTATAAAGATTACGAGTGTAATTGCGTTGATTACAATTATTCAAATAAATTTTTAATTTTTTATTTCAATTATAATGTTTTATTTTTCTTTAAAAAGGCTTTGATACTTAAATCAGCACAATTAATTTTATGTTAGATGCTTGATTTTTTATTATAATTTATAGATGAATCGATTAAATTTTTTCACCAAATTGTAGGAATCTCGATTTCTAAAGGTTGTAAATATATTACAAGTAACCGCGCTTCTTATTCAAGCGTTCTAATATAATGTGGCTATTTTATTATTATTACAATCAATAGTTGCTGTTAATAAAAATCATTAATAAAAACAATGTTCTGTATTAAGAACTTTTTAATGTAAAGTCCAATAAAATTAAACTTAATTTTATATTTATTTGTAAATATTACTCTAGAAAATTTTTATAAATTTATTTATCCGTAATTTAAGCAATGAATTTAATTGAATATAAATTTCGTAGACATTTTAAACATATTCATCGTATTAAGTCAGTATTTATATGTACAAATGCGCGAGTATTAAACAATAATAATAACGTAATTTCTTAAGTTAAATAAATTACTCTGCTTTCCATGATTTGCATTGTCAATTATCTTACTTAAGCCAATTATAAAAAATTCTGAAAAATGGAAAATTTGTAACACTGTTTTGAAGAACTAAGAAAATTGTAATACATATAACATATCCTACTATATATTCTAATTGAATCAAGATAAGTTTCAACTAATGAAGTATAATGAAATAATTATCTGGCATATGTCTATGTACATATTTTTTGAGTTATTTATTATCAATGAAAAACCTATATTTATTTAACATTTATAATATACAAATTTTTAAATAATATAATTATTAGTTTCATTAGGTAAAATAAAGACATATATATATATATATATATATTAAAAATACTTATTCTAACATAATTTATATAAATAAAATACAAAATATTTTTAACATATGTAAACTCATTTTAGCTAGTATAATATATTGTAATATATAATTTTTAATTTATTCTAATTAAAATATATATTTACTTTAAAAATTTAACAAATATTAACAATCTCTTTAAACATATTTAATCATAATATTATAAGTATTAGATTTTATTTAAAGAAATATTTTAAATAAATAATTCGTAACATTTAATAAAATTGAATACAAAATAAGAAAAGAATACAAGAATATTTAAATATATCAATTGAAGTTAAATGTATGTAATAAATTATTTTATTTTTTGCGTAATTTAAATATATAAATATATCGAAAATCGTTTAAGGAAGAAATAATGCATATAACAGTATTAATACATGATTTTTTAATTATTCATAACAATATAAAATTATTCATAAATTGTTATTCTTAAAATAAGTGATTAACATTAACATCGAAATAATTATAAAATTAAATATATAAATATATTTATACATAATATAAATGAACGATGTTTTACTAATATATAAATGGAAAGAATCTTTTATACAAAATATTGAAAAGTAAAAGTGAAAAAATGTTTAAAACAACAAATTAAAATATGTAACTCTTTATTCTGATTGCAGCAATTTAATGGTATTCCATATCCTGTGATTATTTGGAAAAAAACTAAAATTCTTTTGCTAAATATCAGCACGTACGTATATTACATGCAAAAACAAAATCAAATGTCTTTTAAATATTTATAAGGTTTATCGATTTCATTACATTAGCTTTTTAAGTTTAAACTTTTTTTACTTCGTTAAAAATTCATGAAACACAAAAACAATCACTAATTATGACTTGTAAAACTAATGGTAATATATCAACTTATTTTATGTATGTATTCTCTTTTCTTTAAAAATGTTAAAATTTGATAAAGATTTCAAAATTGAATATTTCTGTATATTTGCATTACCATACTAATAATATCAAATCATAATAATCAGTTTTATCCCTTTCTATTGTCCTTAATTATATATTCACATACATTTTCTTTTTTTATATATCATTTATATAAGATTGGGAGAAAGAAATGAATAATTTCAAAGATATTTTGTAGAAAATATCATATATGTAATTATATAATGAAAATTTGCACTAATTATATATATATATATATATATATATATATATATATATATATACGCTCATATTTAATTACATGTGTATCCATTTATAACTACGTGAATATATAGATACACGAACGTATATGCATGCATATGTTATATATATGTTGCACAGGCTCGCGCGTTCACGTATGTACGTATATGCATTCTCTGACATAAGTGCATATAGAATCATTCATATATGTAAGGGCAAGCATGGATGCTTACTTGCTTATGCATACAAATATTTGTAGTATTTATTAGTCATTATCATATATTTTAATAATTATATTGCGTGAACATAAATAATATACACATTTATAGTTTCAGTGTTTCAACTTATTCAGTGAAACCCATGAAAAAGGAGATCATTCAACCAATAATGTTCTTATTAGATTTCAAAACATTTTTTCTTAACAATGCATAAAATCTTAATACGCAACTGATAGAAAATAATTGTGTATTAAATTATATTAAATAATCAATTGAAACTCAAATAATATAGATATTCCTGATTACAATTTTACAATCGATATAATCAACGTGATGTTCTTAAGATTTAATTTCAATCGATTATTATTCAGGTTTTTTGAAATCAACTTTGAATAATATTTACTTCATTAACGTTGTTTTATCTATTTTTTAATGTTTATTAAAAATTTTCAATACATTTAATTTAATAGAGAATGTTTTTACCTCCTCGATAGTCCGCTTAGTAATAAAGGTCTTAAGTAAAAATTTTTCTTAATTAACATAATTAGAATTATAAGTTTATAATAAAAATTTTCTTTTAAGGACCACTTAGTTTAATAATACACTATATATCTTTTTATTTCACTTTAAAACCAATTTTTTGAGTTAGTCACAGACTAACGTAATTATACATCTATAATATTTGTCTCCATAGACATTGTAGAATGATTATCTTTATTTCATCACTTTTTATTCTTTATCAGTTAATGAAAAGTTGATAGAAAAGTTTGCGTTAGCAATAAATTGAAAAGGCATTTGCTGATGCAAAAAAATAACATTTTTATTGAATGAGTATAATATATAGAATTATGATCAATAGAAGAAGAACGACGTCGCCAGCCTCGTCGTCCTCTATTTTGCATCTTTTATTCTCTATCATATTTCGTAATTTGATTTGATTTTTATACTCTTATTACTTTAATTATGATAGTTTTTATTCATTTTCAGTTGCCCTCGCTTAAGAAAGTCATCATGATATTTAATGATAAATGATATACTATATTATTTTTATTTACTTTTATGATTTTTCTTGTTCGTTCTTTTTTTGTAACTATATAATTCAGTTTACATTTAACGTACAGTTGATGGTTTTTTCTTTTTACCATTAAGAACTTGCTTTTTGAGTAATCTTAATGCATATAGTTTTATAAGATATGATTATTGTTTGTGTTAGGGTTTGAGGCATCTCAAGGCACGCCCACTTCCCGTTTAATTTTTTTTTGTTAGTATATATTCTTTAACCTTTTATAGACAACAGCTTACTTCTATTCTTCATTACATTCTTGAATTTCAGCATCATTTAATAATTATTCTTATTATCTGCTTTTCATATCAGTGCTTTTTAACCCAGTTCTTTAATGTAGTTCATTTTGTCCATATTATTTTATTTTATTAATATATGTGTATGCGTATGTGTTTGTTTTTATGCATTGCTTAGTCCATCGATATCAGTCAATGAATAATATATAAAATAATCAGTTGCATTATCTATACAATCTACCCACAAATTGATCAGCTCCTTTATCGAAAATAAGATTAGGAAAGAAAAAGGAAAGTTTAATATTCCTTTTAATTTATTACCTTTTCTTATATACTTTTATTACTGCTTATGAATGTATTATAAATCTATATTCTACTAGAATTCATCATTCAAAATTTTAAGCCAAGCATTTGACAATTATATCCATCTTTTATTTTAATTACTATGACTTGTATACTCAGCACGTTTTTGGACCTCGAGTGCACGCAGTACATTTACGTTTTTATAGTCATTAAGAACTCGGACGATGAACATATAAATAACATTAAGCGTATTAGACGGATAAATGTTAAATCTTAACGTTCATTATATATGTTATTATTACTCAGAATCATATTGGCAGTTAATAGCAATATTTTTAATTTATTTTATCAATTCAAAACAACGATACTCAATGCTATACGCACGCACACATTTGCTTTTCTTATATAGAATATTTATTTGGTCTAGAATAAAATTATTTGTATTCGTCGATCAATTTAAAAATTAATAATACATTAAGAGTAATACTCCAACATTTAGTATACATTGGTTCAACTTTCAGCTATTTTTATAGTTGACGCATTATTACGATATTACCTACAGGAAAATTAACTTCAGTATTTAGGAGCGCGATATGTTTACAAACAATACTATGTAATATATACACTATTATATTTAATAATGTTTAGCGAAGCGTCAATTAATTTTATAATTTGCACACTCGCCACGAGTCGTTGTTCCCCTTTTTCTTCAGTTAGAAGAAAGATCATGACACTGTATCACTTGTAATATCACCTTGTATTCTCAATAATAGAAATAGATAAATAAATGTTAGTTTCTGTATATCGGATATAGCGTACACTCACTTGCCTAATCCAAATTTCATAAATATTAACTCCTTTCCCTTGGAGAGAATATCACCACCAGCACTTGCCCCTGCCATCTCTGTGAATTTTTGCATAAGATTAGGCCCAACATTTGGTTGTTGTTGTTGTTGTTGTTGTTGTTGTTGCTGTTGTTGTTGCTGTTGTTGTTGAGGATTCGAAGATTGAGCTGTAGGTATTACGGCAGGAATTCCACGGGTGGGTTTGCTTGACTGCGAACCACTTTGCATTCCTGATATTAAATTACCAGACTGTTGACTTTGTGTTTGTTGATTATACTGCTGGTGTGGTTGTGTCCCAAAACCTTGATTAGATTGTTGATAACTTCCAGGAATTTGTTGCTGATAATTATTTTGAACACTAATCTGTCCTGATTGGTTTTGCGACTGTTGATAAGATTGATTTTGCTGTTGCTGTTGACATGAATGATTTTGCTGTTGCTGTTGATAGGATTGATTTTGTTGCTGTTGTTGCATTTGACCTTGTATGCTCGGAGAGCCTCCCGGTAAGTTAGTAACACCAGATCGATTAACCACGCTTCTCCCCCTCCCCTGAAAGCATATAATACTTATATTAAAACTTATTAAATCTAAAAATACTTCGTATATTAGGATGCTGTATCTTATAATGATTATTCTTTATGATGAATACTCCAGATTTCATTGAATGTTTCGTTGTTCAGCTAATATACATCGGACAATACTTTTTAGATCATCTGGTTTTATTACTTCTGAAAAGATTTTGAAAATTGTTACAGTTATGTATTTGTGAATTGCTTATAAAATATTTTAAATTAATTATAAGAACACTAATTGTTCTTATTATTTCATTATTTGACTTCCTATATATGAAAAATTATATTTATATGTAAAATATTAGATCTACGAACAACTAATTTATTGTATTTTTGCTAATTTATAATATCAGTATAATTATTAATAGTATTTATTGTCATGTTTATTGAGGTTGTATATATATATATATATATATTCGTATGTATTATAGTTGCAGCTTAAAAAATAAATTTAGTGTGCATTGGAAAAAGCGCAAACAATCTATGTATTTTAATAGAAAAAATAAGTAGGACAGGTTTTTCAATTGGAATAATATACGTAAATACAGGTTTACATCATTATAATAGAAATTTAAAAACAGTATACTTAATATAGAATGAAACTGATATTGAATATTTTTAAGAAATATATAGAATTCATTTTTAATTATCAATTTATTTAGCTTAATAAAATATTGAATGAAATCAATAATTATAAATAAAGTTATCCATAAATTAATTTTGACTAATGATTTTTTAGTAATAATATTTTTAAATGCCAAACAAAGTTTCAAAATGAATAATAATTTATAGTCGAAAAATCATTATAAATTTATTGTACAATATTCTTTAAATACTTATGAAGAGTAATATAATATATGTATTAGGAGACAATTATAAATACTTTGTTACTAAATATCTGAAACAAAAACCTAATCAATATGTAATCGACAAATTTGCGATTTATTCGTTTTTATTAAACTGCTGTAAAATATGTTTTTATGGATTTTTTTGTGTTTAGGCTAATCGAAGCAAAAATGTTAATTTCATGAAATTATTTGATGAGAAATTCTTTCCTTAATTAATTAATTTCTTATTCTTTTGATCAATATTCGTAAAAATAATGTTTTAAATGATTAGTATTTAGAAAAATTTCACATTTAAACATTTATTAATGAATAAACAATTAATGAATAATTTCATTTGCAAATGTTTAAATTGTTCAACTAAATAAACATTGTTTTGATTACTTATTTAAAAATAAAATAAATTAATTGAAAATTTCCCATCAATTTAAGTATTAATTATCCATTAATACAAATTATTTTATTATCCATAGAAGAAGTGACACATTGATACAGCATTACATGTGAAAAAATATAATAAAATAGTTTAAATATAATAAAATATAATACAACACGACACATAAATTCATTCAATAGATTTTTTTGCAGCACGTTTAGAGATACAGACAAATGTAGTTATTTAAAGGAAAATAATAGATAATTATGAGATAGTTAGTGGGTAGATAGTTAGGTACATAGACAGGTAAATAGATAGACATGGACATAAATAGATAGTACCTAAAAAGATTAATTAATGGATTAATGGATGAATAGATGGATGAATGGATCAATGAATGAATAGATAAAGTTTATGAAACAATAAAAATAGAATTTCTTCAGAAGGAAATATACACTCACCTGTTGCTGCATATGGGGCGGTATTTGCCCAGGCTGATGAATTGTATGAGAACCCATAACACCACCTTGATTAGGCGGATGACTGGAACCATGCAGATTAGACGTAGTTACAGTCGTATGGCTATGGTGATTGGCTTGTTGATACGCTAGATGCGGTGGATTGTTTTGTTGATATTGTTGTACTTGATGTGATTGTTGGATGTCGATTAGTGGTTGTTGTAGTTGTCTAGAGTCTAAGTGACAGACAGAGACAGACACAGGCACAATGCAGGCATCTAGCAACAGAGAAGAGAACAGAACCGTGTTGTCATTCCGTGGCGCATTTCTTTTTTATCAATTTTTCTTTTAAACTATTAATTACTAGAATCGATATCAAAATATATCTTTCTAAATTTCGTTTTCTTATAATTATAAAATTAATAACATTTTTAACGCGTATTAATCTAAAGATTATTTGCGTTTATAATAATTTAAAAAATAGTTTATATTTATATTTCTATTTATATTTATTGACCTTCTAAATAATATTTATATTCTTTTTTCTATTCATATTTGTATTCATATTTATTGACTTTCGAAATAATATAATATGTACTCTATGCATAAAATTCACTATATTTGAAATTCTGTGCTTAAAAATGCAATATAATGGTTTTTTTTTAATAAAAAGATTTATATTTAATATAATAAATTATATTTTCAAAATTGTGTACCAAGATCTTTGATAAATTAATATAGCCTTTATCTAAATCCGTAATATAATTTTACTTTTTTTTTAATTGAATATCACACATAAAAATATACATATTACTTAATGTAAATTAGTTTTATAAATAGACATCTTTTATACCTATTTGATAAAGAAAACTCAAAATCTATATAAAATAATGTATTTCATTTTAACAATATCAGTGGTGCTAAAGAGAGTTAATATACTATTATCGTTAAAATATACACTATATACTTTAAGATTATAGACTGTAATTTTTATATCTTAATAGAATAAAAGAAATGTAACAAAAATTAAATTTTTTTTTAATAAAAATTTTGAAGTATCTAAGATAAGAAAAAATGATTCATAAAAAAAATAAATAAAGGTAATCATTATAAATGGCCAACATGACAACACGATACAAACAAAATCATGTGATACGACGTCCACCAACCAGTTCAGGCACACAGAATCAAGTTATGTCCGTATGTAAAGAATATATAGTATATAAATAGTATATACAATATTAATGACGTATTTTTAAGCATATTAATAAAAATAATATTAAAACGATTTTTAATATATATATATTTATATGCATTTGTAATATATAAGAAAATCTATGTGAAAAAAGTAGTTATATAAAGAAGTAATAGAGCTGTCTTGTACACGCAAAAATAAATACAGATAGACACTCGCGCACGCACGCATACACATAAATTATAAACTATTATTAATTAACTATGTATTAAGGAACACACACACACACACACACACACACACACACACACACACACATATATATATATATATATATAAACAGAGAGAGAGAGAGAGAGAGAGAGAGAGAGAGAGAGAGAGAGAGAAATTAGAGAAAAGTTAGAACAGCACTTACGTACACACACAGGCATATAATAGAATACATTGAAAGCAGGTTAGTGTTGATGACATTGTTAAGTGTTAACACATTTATAATTGTAATGTAGTAAGTATCAATAAATGTTCTTATAAATGCTTTAATAAAAATACTTGATTCATTTCTATTGAAACTGTTCATTTAGTAAATCAAAAATAATCGGAGTTTCTGTTCAATAAATAAATACTACACATACTTGCTGGAGGATTCGTCATTATTCGATTATAAGTCAATAATAAGAAGTATTACCTTTCTTTGCTTGCTTCTCGTTTATGTTCCCTAAAATTCTTGTATTGGTCACTAAAATTGTACGATGTTGTTCTTTCGGATTTAATTATTGATTATGGATATATAATATTTATGATTTGGAACGGATGTATCTATGATCATAAATTTTAATTATATTTCTACCGTTAAATACAGGGCTTTACATTCAATAATTCAATTCATATTGTCGTGAAATAATAATTTTTTATTCGACTAGTGCATGTAAAAATTCATATTAATATCAATTAAAATTAACTGTATTTTAATGTAAAATATCATCAATAAACTTAGTGATAAGTGTTACAATATTGGATTACCTATTTCTTATAAAAATATAAATATGATAGGTAATATACATATTATATCTAATTAGTATGCATATGTAAGTATTATGTTTATAATATTGCGTGTGTGTGTGTATCAGTTATACTTAATCTATTACGAATCTAGTGATTTGAATCATTGTTTAAATGTAATTTATAATTAATAATAAGTAATTAATAAACAAATTTTTTTATTTATTCTATATATTAATAAAAAAAGTTTTAATATACTTATAACTTTTTATACTTATAAATTACATTTACTTATTTATTCCTTTACTGTTTTAAATATAACCCACAAATATTAAAAAAAATGTTTACTAACTAAATATTTAATTTCGAAGATTTGAGTTCAGATTTATATCATTTGTGTTAAATAACATTTTTACATAAGTACAAAAGAAAAATCATCTTAACTATAATTTTATAAAATTATTTTCACGGAATTAAAACTTGTTGCTTAATTTTTATCTTAAAACATTTTATGATTTTTTTTATAATTTCATGCAAAGCATATATGTCGATATTTATACAAAAATATTTTAATTTAATATGTTTATTAGGTTTACTTACAATGCTTAAAAAATTAAATAATATGAATGTTTCAAATGAACATTAAGCTAATTTGAATCGAATATGCATTATCAATGTCAATTACTACGCGAAAATAAAACGCATTTAATTTTAAAAAACTCTGTTAAAGAAAATTGAGTTCATTGTTTACCTTTACGTCGATGTGTTGTCATTTCTCGAGGAGGTGGAGGTGGACCTCTTGCACCAGGGCCCTGGTTAGGACCTGGAGCCCTTCTACTACCCGGTAACGCTTGAGACTGATTTTGAACACACTGTTGACCTTGAGGTGGACCTGGTGCTTCAGTCAAAAAATTACTCGGTACGAGACCTCGAACGCCATCTAGTTCGCCCATAAAGAAACCGTCGTCATCCATATCGCCATATACATAGATTTCGTTACCAGTTTGAAAACTCAATTCGACTTGCTATAAATAAAATGAAAAAGCTATTTATAATTCATTACTATTATTACTGTTAACTTTCATGCTAAATTAGAAATCTGTAAAGTATTTTATTTTTCTTTATGTTTAAAGTTCTTACGAATGTATAAGACAATGATGCCTATTTTAATTTTTTTTTGCTTTTATAAGTAAATAAATAATTCTTCATTAATATAACAGCATTCTCAATAACAACAAATTCTCTAGCAGAAGACCAAAAACAAATTACATAAGATATTATTAAATTATGTATCTTATATTAAAATTTTATTTTTTAATTCAATTAGAAAAATTAATTATTGATATTATTGCTAATTTTGTTAAACAATGCTTGTGATAAGACTACTATGTAATTATGAATTTATATTAATTATTTATTACTCCAATATTTTAGGCTTAGACTAACATTTTAAATGCAGTCATGAACTTTTTGGCCGACAAATTTTGGTCAAAATTCAATTATTCACATATGTAAAAAATAGGTTTTAAATACAAACTTTTAAAAATATAACGAAAACTTATATTTATTACATAAAATAACACTTAAATATATAATTATATGAAATTAAAAGAAACTCACGATTAAAAATATGATTTGTGGTAATTTGTTGATTTATTTAAGCCTGTGACTTACCTCAGCATCAACATTTGGTGATAATTCTTGTGGATTGTAATCATAAAGGGCAATCATTTTTTTGACGGATATATTAGCATAAATATCGCCCCATCTTTCATTCGATGCTTGGCTTCTTTTAGCGACAATATTTTGCTGTCCACTTTGTAATTGGCTTATTTCATTAGGATTATCAATTTCCTCTACCATGTTATGTGGTACATATCCACGTCTACCACGAAATTCACCCCAGTAAAAACCATCTGCATCTATATCTTCATGAATCTTGATAATTTATCAATGAAATTAGATAACAAAATATTAAAGAGTATTAATCTATTAATCTAGGCAAATTAGGTATGTCATAAATCATTCCAAAAGTTCTAATCAATTCTAGTAAAATAAATGAATTGTACTTCAAAATATAAAATAAAATACATAAATGAAATGAAAAATGTAAATCGACAGTAGCATAATTAAATTAATAATATTACAAATTACAAACATTTATAGTTTGCATACTTCTATAATGTTAAATATATATTTTGTTATTAGTAATAAATATATATATATATATATATATATGCATTATTTGTTTATGTTCACCACTAATATCTAATATTGACTTATATTTAAAATAAAATAAAAATTTTGTATATTTTCGATGCCATTAAGAATAATGACATTATTTATTACAAATTATATTCATTAATTTTATTACTTATTATAATTAAAATGTTTGAAGTATACTTAAATAAAAGCAATATACAAAAATATTTAAGCAATTGTGATAATCTAGAGTTCTATATTTTAACTATGTATTCTGCACTGGCTAAAATATTAATAATCCGTTTCCTTTCGAGTCATTAACGTATCATATTTATCATACAAAATACAAAATTCGTCCTTACATAATGATATTTTATATTATTATTTATAAAATATTAAAAATTATATAATCTACTTATTTGCGTGTGTTCGTGTATGTGTGCGCGTCTGTATTTTTGTAATTAATTTATACAAGATCCAGTGTTTTTGTTACAATATAAAAAATTAAGCAAAACTAATAAATTAATTCTTATTTTTCATTATTTATTATTTTTAATTATTTTTAATTTATCCAGCCATTATTTATAATTAAAATGTAGTAAACTTGTTCTTAATAAACTGCAAATTATAATGTTTATGTCATGATTTTTTTTTTATTTATTCAATATATAACTATTCAATATAATATAAACTAATATTAAACATTAAAATATTTAATTAAATTTATTAGCTTAAGATACTATCGTCAATTTATTAAAATTTTAATGTATTACAAAATTTAATATATTTGAACTAAATAAAAATATTATCATTTAACAACATCAATATCTAATAAAAGAAAGAAATTTTATTCAATTTACACCTTATTGTAAGAACTTGCTATTATCTATTATACATGCGTCAGACAAATAGTAAAACTGTTAAAGAAATTAAAATTATTAACCTTGATCATATCATTTGCAGAAAAGCGTAATTCTTCTTCACATGCATCTGGGTTGGGTGACATAGTTGTTGGATCGTAATTGTAAAGAGCGACAAACCATCGAGGCCTTTTGTTGAGTTGCTGCACGCTGACAGAGCGACTGGGACCACCTTGAGCTGGCCCCATATGAGACCCTCTGTGCATTGTACCCCGTCCTCTCGAGTTGCCTTTGAAGTTGAAAATAAATACATACATTCTAAATAATCACATAATTACAAGTTACTATCAAGATTATAGAAAATTTATTTTAGTTACTTAATACAGAAATACTTTTTATTTACTTTTACATATGATATAATTCCTACAATAAATTTAAAAAATATCGACGTCAACCACATAAAATATTTATTAATTATTATTTATATATTTATTAAAATTTGGGAAAAAATTCTAATAATAAATATTATAAAAAATAATGGTTATGTAGAAAAGTAATATATAATGTTATAATAAATTCTATACGAGTTTATTAAATTTAATATTTTATATTAAATTAAAAGGTAAAAAAATTCGAAATATTCATATTAAAAATAACTTTATATATTTATCAATATAGATAAATCAATATCATTAAATATATAATTCTAATAAATAGCTATTTCATTAAGTATTCATTAAATGTGATTAGAAAAATGAATTACAATTTTTATTATTAAAAATAATTTTATTTTATTCATATACTTCTATGTTAATGCTATATCAAAAATAATTTTGAATGTAATATTATTACTATTAAAATTAATATTAATGTTATATATGAATGAATAATTTCAATATTAGAATCATATGTTAAAATTAAAATGATTTCCATGAAGATAAATTTAATAAAATAAGTATAATAAAAAGAATTTATAACCATAAAAAATGTTAAGAAAGTAATATACTATTGAACTAGTATCGTATGAATAGACACTATATTCAGTTTAGAAAATTAATTTTACATAATATTTATATATATATATATATATATATGTGTGTGTATATAAGATTTATATATTAATATATATATATTACATGAACTTTAGATATATACATATATGTATACGTACATCTATATATAAATAATGTGTATATTTTATATATTTTCTATTCAATATCAATTGTTTATAACAGGCGCATATACACATTTATATATATGAATTCATATTCAATATTAATGGATGCTCGCGTGTACGAGTGCAAATATATAGAAATAAATATATAAATAAACATATAAGGAAAGTATTATTGTATAATAAACTAAATAATTATTATATTAATTATATACAATTATGAATTGAATTATGGAAAAATTTATATAACTACATTTAGATTATAAATAAATATAGATATTTTTAGAATCTATATACATATAGAACATAGAAACATATAGAATATACATAGAGTTAGACTATAAATAAATTTATATAATAAATTAATAATATAGGTGCATTTTGAATATAAATTATATTATACGATTTTTTTAATCTACATTTGAAAATTATTTTAAGAAAATATGTCAATGTTTTCTAACTTGCTATATTCATATTAGTTTTCTCAATAAAATCGAAAATATTCTAATAAACTATTTATAAATATATACATTATATCAAACTATAATTTAAAAGTTACATTAATAGTTGATTAATATTTGTTTTAAGAAATTTAATATGTACATCAAACAAATCAATAAAAGACATTTTTTTAATTTATTAACATTCTATATTTCAAAATAATTTCAAAACGTTTTATACATTATAGAAAAATATAAAATTACACATCAAGAAATATTCATTTAAAAAGAAACAAATTTTAATGTGTGAAGATTTATTTAATTACTTACACTACTAACTAAAGTACATAAAAACAAATTTTAAACGAATAATTAGGATTTATTTATTTATTAAACTATCTTATTCGCGTATTTCATTCGTATTTATATAGCAGCAACAACTTGAATATTTATTAAGTACCAGTATCATATATATACTACAATGTACAATATTGATATTTATATAAAAATACTATTGAATGAATTGAAAAAAATACATACATACATAAACCAAATTATAACCGGATTATGGAATGTGTAATATAGAAAAAACCGTGGAAACTTGAATTACCTGATAGTAAAAATTCAAAGTTAGTTAATAATAGTATAGTAGAATTGCATTAGGTATTGCAAGCATTTGTTATAATATGCAATAACATTACATATTATTTATAATTTTTATAGATTCATATATAACATGGTACATTCACAAAGCAAATATTAAATATTTACAATTTATAATTTTTTATAGAAATTGAAATTTGAAAGTCATTCGTTATTATTTACATATTAAATTATAATTATTAACTTATAAGAAAATTAAAACAATTATATGAAAATATTCAATATTCGTTCTTATGGATTAATATTTTATATAATTATTAAATACATTTTATTACTTTTGAAAAAAGGAATACTTTCTAATAATATTATAATAAATTATAATAAAATTAATAATATTTATTCTAAATTTTGTGCATTTAATCGATTGTAATATTTCTAAATATATATTTTCCAAATGTATATATTTTATATATTACATATATTACATATATAATATGTTACATATGTAATTTTTTTAGATAATTCTTATGATTGTCAATTGCATAAAATGGAGAAATATACTTAAATAAATAATTTTGTTATGAGAAAACCTTGTAATAACTGGTATATTTTTATAAATTAATCAAAATGTTTTGTTTCAATTCTATTTATTAAATCTTTAATAACTTATTTTTTATACATTTACAAAGTACTTTTAATATTATTTTTTTTCTTTTTCTACATATCTTTATATGAATAAATTTCCATTGAATTTTTTATTAACCAAAAATCAGTAATTTTACAACTATAAGTTAATTAAATATTAAAATCTATGTATTTTTAAAAAGTAAAATGCAATTTAGTTTTTTTAAAAACCTTCATATTTAAACAAAAAATTCATCATATTTAGATATTTTACTAGATTGAATTTTAAATTGACATAATCTTACTTTGGTCAATTTTTCATCACATAATTACAAAAAATTCTATTTAACAAACGAATTATTCAAATACATTATTACGTAGTGTTTACGTTATTATTTAGTTAATTATTAGTATTTATAAATATATGAAAAAATTCAACATATTTGGATCTTATATAGAAATTTTCTGTAATTAATAGATCCTAAAATAAGAGTAGCAATAGAAAAAATGTTCAAAATACATTTTATATTAATGGAGAGACTGAAAAAAATTTAAACGCTAAAAATCATGAATATTGCTTAATCTTGTATGTTATTACTTCTTACATTTAATTAAAGACTTCAATCTTTGAATCTCGTTATATATTTTAAAATAAAAATGAACGAAAATAAAATAATTTTTTATTAATAAAAATCAGTAGCTTCTTATTGACGAAAAATTGTTTATTATAATTTCAGACAAATGTATATCAATAGAAGTGAACCAGTACTAGTGATAGTGATTCGATTGCATAGAGGATTCCGAGTTACGAGCTTCTCGGTATACCTGGTGATTGATCGTAGTAAGACTCTTGAAATCTTGTACTACTACTCTGAGACCGACAAGATCTATGACTGACTGATTGACTCTGAGCAAGGGCTACACCAGGTCCACTTTGCACCTGTCCTGACGTTCCATAACGCTGTTGCTGGTGTTGACTAGGACTGCCGTGATGGGATATACGACCACTTCGTCGTACTGCCTCACCTTCCTCTTCGCTGTAGTTCGTCTCACTCGCTGAATCTTTTGTAAATTCAGCTACGCCTACATAGGCTCAATGAATTTCATACTAACAATGTCTCTATGTTATATGTTTCTTTTATGGTCGTATTTTCTCTCATTTTCTTTTTTATATTTCTTATTAGTTTATTAGATGTATATTAGATAAATTTATACTTGCTAAATTAAATAATAAAGTTTTCAACAGAATAATCTTCATTTTATAATTTTTTATAATATTTCATGAGATAATCATATCATTGTTTCTAATATATAATTAAGTAAGAGAAATTGCTTTATATGAATGTAGACTTATTTTAATGTACTAGATAAATATTTTATAAAATCACTTATAGTAATGAAAATATACATCCAAACAAATTAATGACTAGATAATTACTGACATTTTTTTCATAAACTAAAAGAATTTATCTACCTACATATATATACACATTACTTAGTAAAACAAGTTTTACTTTCTGAGATTAATTGGCAGGATGAAAATGAATATTAATTACTTATTTAAATATAAAATATATCATTATATATTTTTTACATTTTAAATAAATTTTAATAAATTAAATAAAGAAATAAGCTATAAATAAATTAAAATATTTATGAAGAATGAATTTAAGAATTAATATATAAAATATTATTATTTTTGGTTTCAAAATCATGAATAGTTGATATTACTGTTTTTTATTAAAAAATAAGAGTAGTATAATTAATAATTAATGACCTACCCATTTGTGATATGTTTTGCCCTGGATAAATCTCCTTATCAGATAGGTTTTCATCAGTTTCAATAACAACTTGTCCATGAGCGTCAACGCGCGTTGTGCAATGTCGTCTTGAGTGATTGGATAATTGAGAGTTTGGATACCTATGTCCTGTCACTCCCACTCCAATCCCTCCTGATCGTTGCTGGTTCGGATCAACCACTACTCCTGAAAGACCCATCATCATACTAGATTGGTCCTGCATTTGCAATTGCATCTGATGTGACTGATCTCCTTGTAAATGCATCTGTTGATGTTGTAATTGAACTGGTCCACCTAATTGAGAAACTTTGTTTATTTAATAGACATACTAAATTTTATTTGCTGAAATTATATGAAATTAGAATTGAAAAGTTATTTTCTATAAAAATCATATTATTTGTATGTATAACTAAAAATTTCTTTTTCAAATTTTTAAGTGCATTTTAAATATTACTTGGCTTTAAATATCGATCTTTAAAATTTAGGATATATTTTAAAATGTTTTTTTTTAATAAAATTTATAAAGTATATATAAAATATACAAAAACCGCATATTATAAACAAATATAAATCATAACCATATATTAGTAATTAATGTAATTATTTTTAAATAATACTTTTGAAATACTGTATGCACTTATCATTTTTAAATATCAATTTAAATATAAAAAATATTTTAGTATAAAATTATATTTTAATTATGTAAATAAAGTTTTATTTAAGATGACAAATTGTAAAGAGTTTCGTGTAACGTAAAGCTATTTTGAAAATTATATAAACTCTCTCTGCGTTGATTCTTTAATTAAAAATTTGTTTTAAGAATATTTAAGAAATTCTTCATTAATTTATAAGGAACGATTTAATATTTACTATATTATGCTAAGTTTTTCTTGTAATTTAAGTTTTCTAAGTAATTATATTGTAAAAGAAAAAATTCAAATTAATCTCTTTCATGTATTAGAATGAATAGGTTAAAAAATTCTAATAAGCCTGTAAATAACTTACCTCTCAGAACGCTGCAAGGTATTGCTGTAGCACAGCTATCCCCAGATTGGCTTTCTCTGCTTTTAGTCCTTACAGTAATATGTTTAGGATTAAGTCCCATGAGCTTGTGTATATCGACGAGTGCATGATCACCAGTAGGGCTATCGACGTCAGTAACTTTTTTCCCATCAGCATAAACGGCGTAACCTGTGACTGCCGAACCATTTAGAGCAACAGGCTGCCAAGTCACTAGCAATGTTCCGTCTTGTGGTCCAGCCTCCACCTGAGTTACAAATACTCGTTCAAATAAATTAGCCCCACGCTTATACTAGACACTACCTCATGTTATTTAGAAAGACTTCATATATATATCAGAGCAACATTATTTAATAGTGTTTCAATATTATAAAATTTATTTGTATTTATAAAAGAAATTTATTTAAATAATTTTAAGCAAATATTTTATATAATATTTATTACCTATATTAAAAAAGTACTGAATTTATTCGTTATATCGAGTCATTATGTATATTTAGAATAATAAAATAATTAAAAATATTAACTTAATTTAGTAAAATAATGATTATTATCTTGAGCAACATAATAAGGAATAAAATTAATTTTATATATAGACATAGTAATATTTGCTTTAGATATTTAACAAATTCGATCATTTTATAAAGCATTCAAAAAATTAAAGTTATGATACATAATTTTAATAACACTATACATTTATACTATTTTTCTTATTAATAAAACTTAACATTAAGAAAATTATATTAGAATATCTTATTTTTAATAAAATTAAAATTTTAATGAAAGCTGTATTCCATAACAAATTTAATATCCTGATGAAATTAGGTAAACATATTAGAAAAATACTATTATCAATTAAAAAAGTAATATTTAAAATATTTATTTAAAACATCATTTATCCATTTAATTTTTTACAATTATTTTATATATTTTTATATTGTTTAGAATTGAGAATTTTTATTTTAAGTTTATAAGCTAATCGTTATATAATACTGATTTAAATCTTTCAATAAACTCTAGATATTTTCTGATTTCTTCAAAATGTATATAAAAAAGATAAAAAAGAAAAAATATATATTAATACTAATCAATGTACATTAAGTTAGTCCACCAGATAAAACATACAATAAAAATTACTTTTTTACTTTTGTGGCCAAAATCTTCAATTATTGATAATTTTTTTAACGTTGTATTAAAAAATGAAACGAATAAAAACAAGAAATGTTATATAATTTGTTAAAAGGAAAAATATAATAGAAATTCATCTAATTTATTGAAAAAATTGTCTTAAACAAGATTATTAGAAATGACATCTACATTAAACAACAGAACAATAAATTAAGACACGGTTTAAGTAGTATTTAGAATTATCCTATGGCCACCACGTAGTTGCCTGGTGGGAAAAAAGTGTGGGCAAGTGGAAGGGATGGTGCTTCAATTCAGTATTTAACACATCTGTTGTTCGTGCTTGTTATTTCGTTTATTTTATAACTACAATATAATGATTATACGTTTATGATGAGAATATGATGAGAAATAAGGCAGGAGGTCGTAAATCTCCGGATCCTCTTGATGCAATACGCTTGGTGGTAAAGTACCACACTAAAAGGTGGTAGATCTTAAGTCTTTTGATAGTTCTTCGTGTAGTGCCACGTGGTGAGGACTTGATTGCTGGTTTGCTCCAAGCTGTCTTGTGGCGTGGAAGGGTGAGACAGGCCTTCGGTAGCGGCTCTGCTAAGAGTGCATAAGATTGCACCTAGTATGAGAAAGGCCTGCAACACCTTCGTGCTCAGAGCATTAGTATGTATGAGGCTCTGTTTAGTATGAAGCTGTTGAGTGTTCCTTCCATAGTTGCTCTGCTGAGAGTATGTGCGATTTCCCGAGTGACTTAGTTTTGGATGAAGAATATCTCAAGGCTGACTAGCGCCTTGGTCGACTAGTTCATGGCTGAGTAGCTATTATCTCATGTTGCGCTTGCCTTAAATATCAACATGGAAGCTTTGTTAGTTGACAACAAAGGACCGCTCATAGTGCTAGAAACAGTGGGTGCGACTGTGGTAGGAGAAAAAATGGAAGTGATTGTGCACTGATATCATTTCGGATGTACCGGTTTACCGATCCTCCGGAAATTTTTCATAGAAGCTATGACCGTTGAATGATTTCCCCGAAATCATAACCGTTGAGGTTTTTTCTCTAAATGATAATATTCCAGATTCAGAGAATCTTCCGCCTGCCATAAGCAACTCCATGGATGATTATTCCTTTTGGTTGGAGATTGGTAGCACTGACTGTTTATGTATTGGTCTAACAACAGTGGTCGAGGCTGGTTTTATTGTGACTACTCTAGTCAGTCCATTATTGCCAGAATAAATGTTGATTACTTAGGCGAGGGTCCATTTGCACGGAGAAAAGCGCTCGGCGGTGATAAGTACCAACGAACAATCTTAATGTTATTCTGTGGATGATGGCACTTGAAAATTGATTGCTGCCGTTGTAAAAAGTGAAATGACTATTGTGACCAGAGTTGCTGTACGCGTTGTCGTATGAATTGTCAATGGGATATCCTGATATTGATGATCCATTCAAAGATGGTTTTGCAATATAGTGTGCGAGCTCTCGATGAAAAAACATCATAGAGTGAGTATTTTTACTATCTGTTAATGTTCAAAGGTGCCTTGAATGAATAGTCTTTGAGCGCTGCATCAATCCTGATGAAGATTGTACCACAATCTGAATACAATGTGTTTTCAATTCCTCGATGAGCTGTGAATCGTCTGTATGCGGATATGAAACCATTGATTATGTAGTTACTGACTACTTCGATATGTACCGCAGATGTAGCAAACACACAACACGCAAATCCATGATTTGTTGACGTGAAATGCTGCTCTCTCCCTGTTACTACTTCGTGCTCTCGGGCACTATACGTTGTCGTTAGATTCAGTCTTATTGTGGAAGTGAAATGCTTATCTCTACCTGCTGCCACTTCATGCCCTTGGGCACTATATGGAAAGGCTTGTGATGGATTCTTGTGAGATAGGCCTTAGATGGCCTCGTGCTAGACGCACTAGTATTGGAAGGATTGCAACTGCTTCTGCTCGGGGCACTAGTATTGATTATACCTAAAGTGTTGATGAACTGTGACTTGCTTTGGTTAAAGCTGAGATTTGTTCATCATGCAGTAGTGTATTATGCCGTTTCTGACACTTCATACAATTGCGTTTGCTCTTGCACATGTAAATGGTATGAAGACCCGAGCAATTGTAACACAAGTTTCGGTTACTTAGGAAATCCTTTCTGTTCGCTATCGGCATTTCAGTGAATATTGGGCATAAGGTCAACAAATGTTGCTATTGACAGCAGTCGGACATCTTGTTATTCTCGGGGCTTTCTTGTGGATCCTTCAATTCAATCTTTATTGTCGACTGATAAGCTTTTACCGTCGTCTCCCTTAGTGTATGAGACAGGGCTATGCGACTAGGTTCAGAGATTGTTTTCTGTTTTCCAGAGCCCTTACTCGAGACATTGGGAACGTTTTGAATTACTCGAACTTGGAGTACGAGTTTGAGTCGCCTAGTGAGCATTCCCATTGATATCTCGTGTACTGAGTGAGTCTTTGTGTGACTTGGTGGACGGTTATTCAATCCCATGAGTCAATTGCGATGTCTAACTGGCATAACTTTTTTAGCTAGTCACTTGCATCACTAATTAGGTCTTCTATCAACTCTGCCTCATCCTTCACTATTGATAATTTAGAGACGAGTTCGTTAGATTCTCCAAGTCAATGTAAGTCATTTTGTAATGAAAAACTCAAATGACCTTGACTGCTGAGCGTTCTAGTGATGTTCGGAGGTAATGAAGTTTTTGTACCTCCCTGAGCCCATGGCTATCCATGATGATTGATTGAAACATATCTCAGAACATAGCCCATGCTAAGTAATTGCCTGAGAATTTGGGAATTGGAACGTCTGGAAGACGAACCACTTCCCTTGATTGCCCTATCGTTGGTGATGCATCTTTCGACCTTGTGGTTGGTTTTGTTGACTCATTTAAGCCACCATGTAGTTTGTTGATGAGTGATTGCACAGTTGAGTATTGCTCGAGTTCGACCCTTCGTGCCTTATTCATGAACTATTCACGATTTTTGCATCAACGCTGCCGGGCATGTTAACTTCAGGTAAGTGTGTTCTTTGTTAAAGGCCTTGTGTAATTCTTCAACCTGTTCTTTCACAACCAATACTTCTTCAATGGATGTGTCCAAATAAGATAAAGGGGGCTGGTTCATTAACTTGTTTAATGCTATAATACGATTCCATGGACTTTGAACTTACAAAAGCTCAGCGGGGATCGCTCTGTGGCGACGCTGTGAGTTATGTGTACTTACCTTTCTAGTGTAATAGGTACATCAGGATTTGTACTTTCCTTTGTTTCCTTCTACTGGCGGTTTGGCATTTTCTTAGTGATATATAGGAGAAGAAGAACAACGGAATCCTTACGGAGGAGATTCATTAGTACATTGTGACACAGTTACCGTGTATCTTTATGATAGAAACTGGAGTGTTGATGGTATATGATCAGAGAGTGTAGTGGCATGTCTATTGATCGTGTAAATACTGAAGGAATACACTGACTTCCACTTATCCGGCTCGAAGGACCAAAATGTTTAAAATTCGACTATGGCCACCAGGTAGTTGCCTGGTGGGAGGAAAGTGTGGGCAAGTGGAAGGGATAGTGCTTCAATTCAGTATTTAACACATCTGTTATTCGTGCTTGTTATTTCGTTTATTTTATAACTACAATATAATGATTATACGTTTATGATGAGAATCGCTGAGATTTTGCCGTTTCTTGATTGTTGCCAAATGGTGTCAGTATACTCTACATGTAAAGGCAGGAGGTCGTAAATCTCCGGATCCTCTTGATGCAATACGCTTGGTGGTAAAGTACCACACTAAAAGGTGGTAGATCTTAAGTCTTTTGATAGTTCTTCGTGTAGTGCCACGTGGTGAGAACTTGATTGCTGGTTTGCTCCAAGCTGTCTTGTGGCGTGGAAGGGTGAGACAGGCCTTCGGTAGCGGCTCTGCTAAGAGTGCATAAGATTGCACCTAGTATGAGAAAGGCCCGCAACACCTTCGTGCTCAGAGCATTAGTATGTATGAGACTCTGTTTAGTATGAAGCTGTTGAGTGTTCCTTCCATAGCTGCTCTGCTGAGAGTATGTGCGATTTTCCGAGTGACTCAGTTTTTGCTGAAGAATATCTCAAGGTTGACTACCGCCTTGGTCGACTAGTTCATGGCTGAGTAGCTATTATCTCATGTTGCGTTTGCCTTAAATATCAACATGGAAGCTTTGTTAGTTGACAACAAAGGACCGCTCATAGTGCTAGAAACAGTGGGTGCGACTGTAGTGCAAGAAACAATGGAGGTGATTGTGCACTATCGGTATCATTTCGGATATACCGGCTTTTCCGAACCTCCAACGACCGTTGGACACTTTTCTTAGAAGTTAAGACCCTTGAAGCATTTCCCCGAAATCATAACCGTTGAGGTTTTTCCTTGAAATGATAGCCATTGGGATTTATGATTCTCTGAATCTCGAACAAGTAGCATATTATATTAGTGACATAAATATTTATTTTTATAATATTTCGAAAAATAAAATGGGTACATAAATTATTTTATTAATAAATTCAATAAATATTAAATGAAAAAGCTACTTCTGAAAAATAAAACAACACATTAAATCGTAAAATATATAGTATTTGAACGATATTTTTTTCAACAATGGAATGACTGTTTGAATTCTGAAATTTAACACACGATTAACAAATGTAATCTAATTTAATATTTCGTATTAATATTCAACGTGAAGAGAATTAAAGATAATGAACTAGGTACAAACTTGGATATCGACCGGAGGATCAGGCAATCCTTTAGGTAAAGTCTTGAAGTGCACATGACAGGCCTGACTATTAGCCATTTGAGCATTTTGGTCCTCAAAGTGCGTAGCCCTTAGATTTTTAGCTTTAACAGTGACCCTATAGATTGTTGACGGTGCAAGACCAGTTATCGTATGCCGATAAACACCTGGCTTAACAGTGCGTACCTCCACATTATTGACACAAACAATGTGCTGATGATTGCTATTACTTGGTAGCCAAGATATAACAGCACTCGTAGCTGTCACATTCGAGGCCTTAACAGCTGTCGGACCAGTTGACATATCTTTACCAATCACCATAGTACATGCAGCATCACGTGATGTACGGCGTGAATGCGTTACCGAGCGTACACTTATCCGATGTGGCTGTGAACAAACAATTTATTTATTACTAAATTTTATTAGTCAAAGATACACAAAATATTTTAATGTAATTTTAAAAATGTAAATTATTATTATTCATATAAAAATATTGTTAATAAGGTCAATTAATTTTGTATAATTAATATATCTTTATTCAAATATATTGAATTTCATTTCTACTTTTTAAAATTGTTTTATTAAAATAATATTTTATTAAATATTTTAATTATTAAATAATTTATATACTAATATTATAATATTATTGATTGAGGTGGCTTATTTAGAATTTTTTAGTTAATTTTAATTTTTTTTAGTTGATTTCGTCGCTACATAACGTTAGTTACGTATTTTACTTTCTTTAACGATTAAATAGTATTTATATAATATGAATTCTGATATGAAAATGTATAAAATATTATAATTAAAATTATATTTCTTTCTCACTAATAATCTTTCCTCGAAAACTATGTCCTTACAATCTTAATTAACAATGTATATTAACTAGCAACATTATCCAGATTTCATATAAATGTTATTATTTAAATCCATACAATCTGTATTAATACAGCATAGTAATACAATATAAAATACACTATAGTGAAAACTAATTGTCAGACTAACCCTATTTGAATCAACTCCTTCAACAAGTGCTCGTGTTCTTTCAGATGCCTTGACAGTCACTTTTAGAACACCATCCACGTACACATGATAAGACTCGAGCTGATGAGGATTGTCTGGAGCTGTCCATCCAATTAAGACGCTCTTATTCAGTTGGCGTTCAAGGGTGAGATGTTGTGGCGCCGGAACTAGGTCCGAAAACAGGTAGACTTCTTCAGAAGGAAAAAGAATAGGACAAGCCTAGCTGTAGCTAGAAATTGCTCTAGTTGTCTAATCTTTATAAGCGAGCCTAAATAACCAGCATTCAATACAGTTGTTGCCGGAATGTGCACTGACGAGAATGCACCAGAAGGATTTATACCTACCAAACCGCCGATCCAAAAATTTAAAAAATACTTTATTCTTTCATTATTTAATTTCTTTTAAAAACAAACTATCTTGAAAAATAATTACAGTTATGATTTAAAATTACAAGAATAATTTCATATACCAACTAGAAAATCATATTATATTTCTTATATCATAAGCAATAGCGATCAAACAGGTAATAAATTGAAAAACCTAACATTAAAATTAAATAGATTATTTAGATATTTTCTAATCCATATCCATAAAGTAAATACTTTCAATAATTCAAAAATAATTATTTTAATTACTTACAAAATTAAGAATTAAAAAAAGAAAGAGAGTTTCACTTTATACCAGCCGTACGTAAATTAATATCTATGAATTAAATTTATTATTTTTTAAAAGAATTTATACCGACAATATTTTACATAAAAATTGTGTAATAAAAATATTTTAACCTAGTGCTAACAATTAATTTTTTCAAAGCATTGATTAGAATTCACTGTTTACTAACATTTTTTTCAATATACTAAATTATCCTAAAAATTAGTTAGAACTGTTGTTAGTTTATAAAATCTCAAAATATTATTAAACATACATTTGTTAAAGTATTATTATAAATACAAATTACAGCAATGACATACCTGGCGGCTCTTGTTCATCTTCTTCAGCGATATTATCGAGTTCTGCATACGCTGATAGTTCAGCTTGACGATTGCGATTTCCTTCTTCTAAAGCTGCCAATTCTAAATCGATATCCTGTAAATAACACTAATATCCAAAATATTAAATCTTTCATACTTTATAATAAATTATTTACAAAAGAATTATAAAATAATTTTAAACAGTTTAAACTTTTACTAATTTTAATTATTTTTTTTTTGATTATTCATTTCTGACGAATACTAAATTTTTTTTTAATGATCAATATGTCATTTTTAATAAATCACATATAGCTTATACAGATATTATCATTGTGATAAATAATTACACGAATATTGTAAAAATGCAATCAAATACATTTAAATAGTAAATATCTAAAAACATCACAGTAAGAAATTTGTATCCGTTATGCTGTTACAATATCGAAGCAAGTAATATAGGTAGCTTGTAATATAGAAATTCAATACTTATAAAATTATATACGTTAAATCATAATGTTGCAAAGAATATCATAAATAATTGTATTATCTAACCACATAGCGAGTTTCAATAAAAAAAATATAAGAAGTTGTACTTGAAATTATAACTGTAAATATTAATACTATTATTTTAATAAAATACAATTCAATTAATAGTCTTTTAATAAATTAGTTTTTAGACACTCAAAATAAAAAGGGGCTATCTTCTTTTTCTATATACATTAGATTAGACTATATATAGAGTAGTATACAAAATGTAGATATATATATATATATATAGTATATATATATATATATACAATATATAGTACATTACATAATATATATATATATATATATATATATATATATAT